>NW_005841991.1:1099995-1109210 GCF_000455745.1 Alligator sinensis
GGGCAGCCATGGGGGGTGGGCTGGGGGAGCGGGCAGGGGCTGGGGGCTGGCAGGGGTCCCCCCATGGTCCCCTCCCCTCCCCATCCCCAAGCCCCTAATACTTACCAGCTCCAAGCCCGGCTCCAGCTCTCTGCTGCAGCCAGCAAGGACTGCCCAAATCATCGAAGCTTTCTGAATCTTTTCCAAAGATTCAGAGAGCTTTGAATCAATTTGGACCTTTTTATTGGTCCCCTGATTCGATTCGGATTTGGAGATTCAGCCACCGAATTGGGCCGAATCTCCTCTGAATTGAATCAGCACATGAAGTTTTGCACAGCCCCAATGGGAATCACACTAGGTACAGGTCCCCCAGAGAGGTCCAGGCCTTAGGGAATGAGTGGTGGAAATCAAAAGAGTGTATGACCTTGGAAAAAAGGTGCGGAGGGAAATCTTATTACCTTTGTAAGTAAATGATTATCTAACGATTGCTGATTTGCAAGATGTGTATAATTAGATCTAGGTCCCCCAGGCCACCACCATTGAGGGGTGGATCCAGGATTTCCCAAAGAGGGGTGTGGGAGCAGCAACCTGCACTGCAGGGGTGGCTGAATCCCCAGCTCCCAGCCTGCTTCACCCACACCAGCATGGGCATACTTTTTAAAATCCCTAATGCAGGTGAACCCCCCCACCTCCTTTCCCCTTCCTGTTCAGAGGGTCAGCTCCCTCCTCTCCAACTCCTCTGCCTGCTGCTGTAGCTTTCTCCACTGCTTGGGGGTGGGGAAGCTCCAGAGCCAGCTGCACTGAGCTGGAGCTGGGCTCAGCTGGGAAGAGGACAGTAGCAACAGTGTAGCAGGAGAGTAGTTCCCTCCACCCTGCCTATATCAGGTGCAGGGTAGAAGATCCCTCATGTTCTCAGCTAGGTCTAGCCCCCTCACCGGGAGCAGGACTGGCTCTGGTGCTTCCCTGCCCCGGTACAGCACCACCATTGAGGGGTGGATCCAGGATTTCCCAAAGAGGGGTGTGGGAGCAGCAACCTGCACTGCAGGGGTGGCTGAATCCCCAGCTCCCAGCCTGCTTCACCCACACCAGCATGGGCATACTTTTTAAAATCCCTAATGCAGGTGAACCCCCCCACCTCCTTTCCCCTTCCTGTTCAGAGGGTCAGCTCCCTCCTCTCCAACTCCTCTGCCTGCTGCTGTAGCTTTCTCCACTGCTTGGGGGTGGGGAAGCTCCAGAGCCAGCTGCACTGAGCTGGAGCTGGGCTCAGCTGGGAAGAGGACAGTAGCAACAGTGTAGCAGGAGAGTAGTTCCCTCCACCCTGCCTATATCAGGTGCAGGGTAGAAGATCCCTCATGTTCTCAGCTAGGTCTAGCCCCCTCACCGGGCGCAGGAATGGCTCTGGTGCTTCCCTGCCCCGGAACAGCAAGGAAAAGCAGGTAGAGGAGGGCCAAGGAGAGGGAAAGGGCAGAGAAGGGGTGGGCTTTTGATCAGGAAGGAGAAGGGAGGGAGGACCTTCATATGTGTTATGCCAGGGGTAGGCAACCCCCAGCATGGGTGCAGAGTGTGGCATTCCAAAGCATTTTGCCTGGCATGTGCGCCTCGGGGCAGACAGCAGGGAAGAGGCCAGGGCTGCAGTGCCACAATAAGGATTGGGCCCCTTGTGTCTCCTCCACCATCTGCCCCTGGCACGCCAATATCTTAAAAGTCGAGGTTGTGGGTATTTTTGGTACTCAGCTCAAAAAGGTTGCTGACCCCCTGCGTTAGAGGGACTTTAAAAAGTCCCCAGAGGCTTCTATGGTACAATGCAATCCAAAAAGGGGGTGCAGCCATGCCACTGCACCCCCATCTGGATCCTCCCCTGCTGCCATCCCATTGCTGACTTACCTTGGTGGGGTCATAGTAGTGCAGGAAAGCAGGCTCAGCCCTCAGAACAAAGCGCCTGACCTTCCAGTTTTTCCTTTTGTGCCCCTGAGAAATGAAGAAATGTAACTAGAATTAACATTCTCATTTTCACTAAAGGTCCTGGAAGTCCTTAAACATACTCCTGGAAAGCACTTCCATTAGTTTATCTCACTTCACATGAAGAGCACAAGCTTTGCATTTCAGGCAAGAGTGGACACAGTGGTGCTAACAGGGCGAGGGTAGAGGTCAAACCTGAAATTTTGCCCCTTTGCTAAACCCAGATTGGGACTTTCTTCCCAGCAGGCACAGCAAGCTGAACAGACTCCCATGTACTTAGATATCTAGGTTGTAACCGTATTGGTCTAGAGGAAAAGGCAATCAAGACTCGTAGTAGTTATGATATCTTTTATTAGACCAACAAGTTTTTTGCAAAAAAATGTCTTTAACTGCAAGCTTTCAGGCACAAACACCCTTCATCAGGCATTGGAGAAAAGATTGTAAAGGTTTTCCTGGGTATAAATGAAAGTTCATATTTTATTTTCATATTTCAGATCCTCACAGCAGGTGAGAGGCTCCAAACCACCTAAAAACTACCCAGAGGAGTTTTCCATCTATTGACTCCTCTGTGAAATCCTATGAAATATGAACTTACATTTCTACCCAGGAGAGCTTTTATAATCTTTTCTTCAATGCCTGATGATGGGTGTTTGTGCCTGAAAGCTTGCAATTAAAGAATAGTGTTTTGCAAAAATTGTGTTGGTCTAATAAAAGATATAATCTTTACTGTGAGTCCTGGTTGCCTTCCCCTGTACTTAGGGTTTTACAGCCACGTGACTAGGCATAGGATTTTCCTCTCTTCATCAGGATAAAACTATTCCAGCATCATTTTAGAAACATCTGATATTTCACTGACCCTGTTCCAATCCATGGGCATTTACAGAGGTCAAACATTAGGTTAACGGCTGATAAAGAAGCACTGACTAACTTCTGGAATGATTAGGTCCCTGAGGTAGTGTACAACTTCAAAGGAGGATTTTGAGCCACTAGGGAACAGGGACAAGTAAAACCCCTTCCTAAAGTCTCAACTGCCCCCACTTCTGCTTAATGTACTCAGTCTCCACCCACTAGTCATTCCTCACTCTTCTCTTGAGATTAGGAACCAGCAGGAGGCAGCAGAACATGATGATGAGGCTAGAAAGAAAAAGAAATGGCACAGAATCTAGCTTTGTTCTATGCCAGCACATAAAGAACTGCTGCCCCTTTGGAAGTAGGGGTAGGTTTGCCAGCAAACCTGGCAAAGGAGGAGGAGGGAAGGAGTTGTGGAGGATTTAGGTAAAAGTTGTCAATTTTAGAGGGCTGCAAAGGACAGAACACATTTATTTGCTCAGCTGACAAATGGGATTCCAAACCTTGTGTTTCTGTCCACCCCCTTTCACAGACCTCTCACTCTTGTAACAACTGTCAGGCAATAGGTTTAATGAGATTCTCCTACCCCATTAAACCCACTGCCTGACATCACCTTGTGCAGGTGATTAATTTACAGTATGAAACACGAGGATTAAAAAACCAGTTTGTTCTTGGTAAGTGTCAGAGTCTAACTTTCACAAACGAAGACTAGGAGCCTGCAAACAGTTACCCATTGGTAGAATTACATTTGAAGTCAATAGGACTTAACACACGAGCCACTATATGTATACATGTAACTGTTTGCAGGAATAGAATTTATTTCTGTATAAATTAATCACTCAGCACTGAAATGCAGCCAGCTCTGTGACAATGATACAATAGGTCTTTAACAGCACCACAAAACAGATTACAAGAAGTATGAGGAAGAAGAATAGGTAACAGTGGCAATGTTAGAGCAGTGCAAAACATGCAATTTGCATGCAGCTCTGAGGTGGTCAGTGGCCCCTGCTGCCTTATGGTTACATTTTAGCATGATGCCCCATGGAGGCACATGTAATTACTCAAGACGGAATTGTGCAGCAGTGAGTTCAACTGTTTTCTTACATGTCATTCTATAAACAAAGAGACTTCCTTCCCATTTCCACCCTTGCTCTCTATTTTGCAGTATTAACACAAGGTATAATTCTGCAGCTACCTCACTTCATTCTTGCTCTTAATATTCATATTTACCCTGAATGTAGCCTCAGAGTCTTGATTCTTAATAAGATAATCAAAAGTTGTATTTACCTGTTTTACTAAATATCCTTGTTTTACAATTGTTCCACTTAATTCCAGGATGCTGAGGTGCATGTCTTCCTTAGAATTGGTCTTTTTCTTATAGCTTTCAGCCTGCAAGTGGGAAAAAAATGTGATAGTTGGAAAACTTTTTAAAATGTTAATTCCAGTGAATACTAGTAAAATAACATACAGAATACCTTTGCATGGATTTTCTCATCTCGCACAGGGCTGTTGTTAACATGTTATTTTGTTTCCAGATAAATATATCTAATTCTGCATTGCTGTTGCATATCTCATCAGTTATACAATTACAAACAACAACCAACAGACCACAAAATGTACACCACAATGATTTTAATTTTTAGCCAAGCCTCCTTCTATCTTCCGTTAGTTCAAGCACAGGCTCTCTAAGCTTGCAGCAGGAGTCCCCATTCAAATCCTTTATTTTTCAACTGGTAGGTGTTTTCCTACCCAAATAGTTATTCCTTTCTGATTAAAATAAAAGCATTGGCACTATTAGAAATCCCAAAGCTTCTCATCTTTACGTTGTTCTTCATATCCATTTTCACCTTCTATATATATTTTGCCATTTAACACATACAAATGATCTCCCCACATGCTCTTTACCACTCGCCAAAGTAAGCATGTCACGAGACATGGGGAGATACCACTGCTAGAAGTCACATCACTTACAAACAGGTACAGTGCTGTGGAGTCATCTAGGAACTGTTCAGCTAGATTGCCACTGCGCATGGCTTCAGTGCTTCGGGCTCCAATAGGCCTGATGAAGTTTTCTTCCATCAGCATGGAAGCAAGTGTGACTGCCTCAAGTCGAGAGGCAGAAAAATTGTTGGAGATCAGCCAGTCCACCACTGCAGAACCTACCAACAGAAAGACAGCTTTCAAACAGCTATCACAGTGACGGACAGACTGATCACTATCCCTGTTGGCCCCTCTCCCCCAATGCATTCTAGCTTTAACATCATAGCAAAGACAGGTCAATGCTGAGCCTTGCAACAGTGACAGTGTTAGGGCAGTGTGAACCATGCAGCTTACATGCAGGCCTGAGGTTGCTAGTGGCATTTGCTACCTTATGGTTATGTTTTAGCATGATAATCTAATAAAGACTAGGATCCCAAAACTGGACCTCTGCGTGGAGGCCCCAGAAGCTAAATCCTGCTGATGTACAGGATTGACCCAAGATGTAGGATCCTATATTGACTTACATATTTCTAGAGAGTGGACAACAAAGCAATCAGGGCTCAGATGGGCCAGTACATTCTCTTGTGCAGGCATCTGTCCCTAACTAAGGGCTCTCCAGTGGATTCCTTTTCTCTGCAATATAAAGTCTCAGACACTGGAAGAATGGCTATCTGGGCTTTGCATACCTGTGAAGGTCTCCTTGTATGTGTTGCCTTGTTCCACATTGGGGGTCATTTTAATTCCACAACTGTTGTCATGCATTTTGTCCACAATGTGGCTGTAAAAGAGCAAAGGAGAACAGTGTTACATGGACAGACGGGGATTGGCCACATGCTTTACTGCCTCAGAGACACGGGCATTATTTCAAGAATAGATAACTACTTTCTGCTCCAATATGGGGGAATAGACTAGACACCGTGCTAAAATTTCTTTCAAAGCACAGCATAGGAAAAATGGATTAAGTGTCCCATCTGAAGTCCCATGGTACAGAGCAACAGGCTTAATGACTCTTGGAGACCTTCTGTTTCAAGAGTGAGACATTCTTAGTGAGACATTTATGTTGGAGTTTTTTATTTTGTGGACCTATTTATTTTATAGTCAGGGTTATTTTCTTTTCATTCTGAGTAGCAGCCTAGACTAAATGACCTCTTGAAATCTTTTGCAGCCATAGAAATAGTTCCTAGAAATCTGGGCCTCTATACAGCCATGACATGGATTCTGGTCATTCTTCCAAAAGAAAGATAATAGCTCTGTAAATCTTACCAGCCACCTGCCTAATTAGTGAATGCTAATCAATAAAGACCACGTTTTGACACTCAATCCAACACGACACATTCTAGGTTTACATACAACACTAGTGATGCTAGGACTTAGAAAGTTCTCAGGTCAGCCATAAGATACAGGGTGCGCTGCAGATCACAACTGGATTGAATAGCAATCCAGGACCAAAATGGCAGAGGTATATTGGGAGGAGATTACCTGGGCCCTTTTGGCATTGGGTGATACAACAGAAACAGAATTCTTAGCAGGGTTAGTTTCCACCCCCTGCAAAGATGAGGGCTTGTGAAGTAACCAAGGGCATACAGAGCTGCAGTAAACCCTATGCAGTGCAGTTGAGGGCCTTCAGTTGTTTGCTGTGGCTTTTACTTTGAAGGGCACCCATTCTCCAGTCACTGCATAGGACTGCTGATGAGCTCTGGCTGAGTGAAGAAACTGGGTTCTTTGAAGTAAAATCTGCAGCAAACAGCTGAGGATGTCACGCTTAGTTCACACTGGGTTGTCAGATTAAGTGATAGAAATGATCTGGGTTCCATGGTACCTGTGTAGACTACGTAGCTCTGTGGCTGTATGAAGTATTACAGGGTAGGAAACTGCACACTTACTTAAGACTGATGTTTGAGGGTAGTTTGAAGGAGTTCTTCATTCTGTGAAGATGTTGAACCTGCACTGGGTGCCCAGCATGAATGGCTCCTGTAATGTCCAAAGCCCAAGAGTCCCGTTCTTCCCTGGAGCAAGATTCTAGGAAATATTCTGTGTTGGTTTTTGTCTTCAGCTTAATTACCAGCTAGGGGCAGAGAAACAGTAATAGCATTTATAATCAACTAGGAATGCTCCACCTTCCTTAGTGCCACCTGAGTCAAATAAGGCGGCCTGCTGGATTTTACACAGAATCCTGGTCAGTCATTGGCCAGAGGGAGGCCAGCCCCAGATCAACTCTGAAGGAATCTTTGGAAATTTGTTTTGCAGATTTTTGCTTAGCTCCAAGAAATGTCTGTGGCATAGAGCCGCTGTATTTGAGTGAGCAGACCAGCCAAACATTGGAGAATGCAAGGATCTTAGGAACCTCCAATTCACCCTAACCTGGTAAGAGCCAAAAGCCATTACTACAATCATTCTAATGAGGGATTTATTGACATACAGTTCAGGCTAAGCATCATACATAAGCATTAAACCAACTTATTTCATTTGGAGGGAGACAGAGACACTCCAAGAAGAGCAAAGTAAAACACAGAGGGGGTGAAGAAGAGGAAGGAGGTATAGTTTCTTTAATTTTCTTCAAGGATTGCATCTTCTGTATTCCATTCCCTGCCCTTCCCTGCCCTGTCCTGCATATGTGGGCTAGCAGCCAGCTTAATCTGCTTCCTTTATTTGTTTTCTAACAGGAATTGGCTGCTGCTGAAAGTTTCCCTTGTTCTCCTTAGTGGAATAAGTTGAGGCATTTTCATCTATGCCCACATCTCCCATATGCAGACTTGTTTTTAAATACATGGTTCCATATCTGAACTAGTGCGTTTGGAGAATGACTTTGCCAACAGGAGTGGGAATCAGAGACAGCATGAAGAAATGCAGTACAACATCTGATCCTGACTTGTCCCATACTGCTGAAAGGTCGCTTAGTATCAGCTGGGCCCAGTTTTAGAGAGTATATAGGGTGATGAGGGACAAAGAGATTAAGAAAGTTAAGAACAGGAAAAGACTGGGGAGAAACTAAAGGAAAAGAAAAGGATGCCATCTATTTTTTCCAGACATACCGGTCTGTTCTCATACTCCAGGCACGGGCAAGTGATAGTGCAACCGTCCAAGAGGATCCTGCCCTTTGGAGATGGTTCCTTCCTGCCTCCTTCAATTTTATAATATAGCAGCTTGTCCTGCAGCAGAACAAACCACCTTACCTTCCAGTTATGGACAATGTGACCCTGCAGGAAAAGAAATTCCCATGATTAGCAGAGATACAGATATGAGAGAAACATGTTTCTCTCTACCCATTTCTGTTTTACATTAAAGGCATTGTGCCATTATCATTATGATATGCATACTCACTACTGTCTTCATAATGTCTATTATGTACAATGTTGTAATAACCCTACCAGCAAGGTTGCAGGCTTAACCAGTGAGGACCATTATCCAGGAACTTCAGCAAAGCCCCTTAACAAAAGTCCTACGGCGGAGATCCCTGGGCCTATTCAGAACTTTGTTTTCTGAACTGAGCTCTTTTCAATATCTTTTAAGAATATTTATAATTATTACACTTGAGTTAAAAAACAATTGCCTACCTTGTTTTTTGTTCAGTTTACTTCATTTATTTGTGTTCAGCCACCTCTCTAACCTGGAAATCTTTAGAAATGTACCACCAGCAGAAATCCAGGAGTTCAGACACAAACCATCATCTTGTTTGACAAAGTATTTCCTCTGATTTTATAAAATTATTGAGCAAAAGAGATCAGATATTTCCCTGGAATAAGCCTCCTCTTTGATGGCAAGCATTTTACTTCCAGAAGCACAGCTCAGATGAATGATTTAGAGGAACTGCCATTCATAGGCATCCTTTGGTCTACAGCATCAGGAATAGGGAGGAAGGTCTATCGTATTGAACTGGAGCCTGAAGTCAATGGGAGCTATTATCTGTGGAGTTTCTGCCTGGTGTTCAAGGAGTACATATCAGTTTAATTTTCTGTCAATCACTCTGGCATGTGGTAGCATATAAGGTTAGAAGAAGCCCTGAGAACTTGCAGTTGGGCAGTGGGGTTTTTCCTGGTTTACACAGTTTCCCCAACAACACTGCTAATTGGGGCTTTAGTCGTATTGTATCTGTCTCTCATCTTCTGTGACTAACCTGCTCACAATGTTCTTTCCTACATGATCTTTTTATTGGAACCTGAGTGGTGACTGCTACTGCCTCTAGGGCTATTATGCATAAAAACCCACCCCTTTTAGTCACAGCTGTGAATAACTGGAGCCTGAAGGCTATTTTTTTGCTATGGTGGCTAAACAACAGCTTGCCAAGGCGTGGGGAGGATCTGGCATAGACATGCTAGGTTCTGTCCTGGGGTGTTAGTTCTGGTGCAAGGGATCTGACTTCACATTTTTATGGGAGATGGAGGTCCTGATGCTCGTGAGAGGGTGGGGAGAACTGATAGAGTGGAACATGTAAGGTCCCGTCACAGCAG
>NW_005841991.1:1109241-1114201 GCF_000455745.1 Alligator sinensis
CTCATTCATTCTCTAGGGGCAGAGGGGAATATGATTCCCGTTGAAAACTTCTTTTACAGTTCTTTTTTTAACCTGCCTTTAAGACTAGTGACATCTTGCTCAGGCTAAGCAAAAATCTAATTACTGGGCTTTGTGGCTTCTCATCTTTCACTCTCACTCCCTTGCTCTTTTTCACTGCCTGTGGGCTCTCTCAATTAACTTTTCCCCCCAAACAATTTTCTCCTTTCTTCCTTTGCTGGCAGGAAGTCATTCTCTCTCCATAGTTTCTACCTCTCACTTGATTTGCCTTATATTTGTTCTTAATTCTTCACCTGTGCTTCTCCTCTCTTCCCCATAAATCTTTTACACCACATCAGCCTTTTTGCTTGACCCCATATCACTTTTCTCCATCTCTGTTCCTTCTCCTTCTTCCTCTTATCCTACCCAGCTCTATTGTCCATACATACTTGCTTTCCCCCTGCTGAAGGCTACCATCAGACCCCAGTGATTTTTCTACTCAGTTCTTCCCCTGGCACAGAAAAAATGACTGCTCTATTCATTCACATCAGGTAAACAGTCTCTAAAGCAATGACACCTATGCTGACTGAAAATTGGGATTTCTGTCCCAGAGAAAATGGGACAGAATGTTTTGACATTTGTTTTTGGAACAATATTTAAAATATCAAACTTATTTGCAAAATGACAAGATTAAAAAAAAAGCCTATTAGACAATGATAAATACTTTGGAATTCTTAACTGAATATTTCAATGTTCACAAAAAAATTGGATTCAGAATCTTTCTTCTTTTGCAATCTCTTGCAGTCAAGGATGATTGTCTGCCGCTGATTTAATGGAAGACATCTGTGCATTACTTCTTTTATTGTGGAGAAGCTGCTGCACATCAGCTTCCAGATGGCTCTTGACAGAACAGGGCCTTGATCCAATGGCAGAGACCAAGACAACTGGGGATCTCATTCCACTGCAGCCTTCATCTCCCTTTACAGACATTAAGACTCTTAACTTCTTCTTCTGCCTGCTCCACCACTGAGGACTTGTGGGCCCATGGCTAGGGGCTGGGCAGACTTATTATAGTGGAACCTGTACTTGCTTTATCACAATGCGGTCAAAGGATATATGTAGCTTTTCAGGAAGGAAAGCATTGCCATCTGCTGTCCTTACCACATTCTGGTGGTGCTGCTACTGCTTGGTCCATAACTGCTTAATTCATCGGAGTTACCCCTGCTTATTTCACAGCTAACCTTCCCTGACTGTCATTCCACTATCCATCACCTGTGGACATGCTGGGTAGCAGCACAACTCTGCCCCACAGGGCATCCGGTCCAAATCTTTAAACCACGGCTGCCAAACATACGGCCTGTGGGCTCGATCTGGCCCATGGAACCATTGTGTCTGGCCCACCAGTGGTTTGATGGGCTACCAGAAGTGTCTTGCCCCTTGGCTCCATACTGCCACATGCCCCCAGGCACAGAGCTGGGGACATGCAGCTGCAGAAACATAGCTTCATGCTGCTGCCCAGTGGCATGGAGCTTGGGCTGGTTGGCAGTGCCAGACAGGTGTGGCAGCATAGGTTTGAGGGTGTGTGGCTGCAGAGAGCTGCACTTGTGTAGTGTGGAGCCCAGGGCATGCACTAGTGCAGAGCTCTGGACAAATGCAGCTCCATGCTGCTGCACACCCCCTGCTCCATGCTGCTGCCCAGCCAGAGCTCTGCACTGCCACATGCCTCTATCTTCTAATGGATGCATGCCCCCAGCTCTGAGCTGCACAAATGTGGCTCTGTGCAGCCACACACTTGTGGACCCATGGTGTCACACAAATGCAGCCCCACAGATCTGGCCTAAGAGGAGTCCCTGTGGTCTGGATCTAGCCTGGAGTGAGTTTGACACCCCTGCTTTAAACCATATTTCCCTGTAACGGTGCATTCTGTCATGAAGTTGTAGTTCAATGTGCCGTCATTTTCCCTTCATTATGCAGCCAGAGTCCACAATGCACCATGCTGCTCAGAGAGAAAATTCTTGCATCATGGAAGGTGCAGTTTGCCCACAGAGCTCAGTCCATGCAGGAGAATGGGAGCCTGAGTTACATTACATTACATCAGGAGGCACTACTTTACAGTCAGGGTGGCTAGGATCTGGAACCAACTTCCAAGGGAAGTGGTGCTCGCTGCTACCCTGGGGGTCTTCAAAAGGAGGCTAGACAATCACCTAGCCAGGGTCGTTTGACCCCAGCATTCTTTCCTGCCCATGGCAGAGGGTCGGACTTGATGATCTGCTCAGATCCCTTCCAACCCTACCTACTATGAAACCCATCAGAAAACGTGCCACAAGATGGAAGTGCACTTGTTTGATAAATGTAATGTTTTGTGCCAGTTCAAGAATCCAAAATGCTTCACCTCTGGTCAAACCCCTCCAAAATTAAACACCTCATTTTGTTTTTTCCACCAGAAATAACAACAACAAATGCCTGCATGAAATTGTTGTTCTTGCTGGAAACTATTTTGTGCTAGAAGATAATCTCAGGAAAAACTGCAAGTTGTTCTGCTTCTCTGTCCAAAAATGGCTGGTTGGCACACAGCAAATAGCTCCTTTATTAAGAAACTGAGATAGTGCCTTAGTACCAAGAAGGCACTGGTGCTGGTAAAAAGTTCTGTTCTCCACTATCAGTCAGGGTCAAGCCCTATGGGGACAGATGATGATGACAGCTGAAGCCTGTAATAGATTGCCTATTTCAAAATGGATCACAGTCATAGTCATGATAAAAAAGGGACCAGATTTGCTCTGTACCTCTATAAAACCTCTCTTTTTCTCCCTCTCTGTAGTCCCCTTGCACAGGTTGTGGAAGCTAGCGCCAGAGGAAAGAGGCTGTCAGTCTCCTCTAGGAGCATCTCTCTTCACCCTACCTTCAAGCCTATCCCATCCTACTGCTTCCACATAATTTGCTGAGGTGTGTCCAATGTTAACTTTTTGATAACAATTTTTTTCCCTCCACCCTCTAGGAAAACACTGGTTTAGGGAAGCAGAATCAGGGAGGTTAACCCTTTAAATTCATTTACTTTAGTTGTGCTGTGGTTATAATTAAAATATTTCTACCATTTTAAAAGGGGTTTGCATATTTCAGAAATAGACCTCCATTGTAAAGATGGGGTAATAGCAAAGGGACCCAAACTTTGAACACTTGCATTGGATATGGCCTAAGTGCCCTATATCTAACTCTATCAGACTAACTTCAGAAGCAACAGTGAGGTAGTTATATATTTAGAAAGCATTTCAAGATGGTAAGAAAGCTGGACTCTTGTCTTAGCTGTGCCCTTACCCGTTTAACGAGGAAGCCCTTCCTCAGCACTCCACTTGCTTCTTCCATCCTGGCCCCAGGTAAGCAGGCTGAGCGTTTGCCAAGAAGCTCTGAAGCAGTCCTAACCTGTCTCTCAGCACTCAAGATTTTTAAGGAGGTACAAATTGCCCTCCGCCTCCCTCATCATCTGTGACGTTCCCCTTCCCACCCTCCTCCACTTTCCCTTTCAACCCTACCAATGAAACATTAGTTAAACATTGAGCTGGCTCTAATAAGGCACCAACCCTCAGGGAAATCAAGAAAAAAATTAACAGGATTGCAGTGTGACTTGTATAGGGCTTAAAACAGGAGGAAAACACCTATCTGGTGACTCAGGCAACATTACAAGCAACCACAAAATAATACAAATCAGGAAAGAGACAAGACACTGTGTAGGTGGGAAAGGGAGGAGCAGAAGCTGTAATATTCAGCCTATCAAGACTCCAGACAGCTTAGTTTAACAGTATGAGTTTTATCCTTTAATAAATATAAGGATACTATATACAATACTCTTTACAATATATATATATTTTTAAGTCTAAAAGTTCATTTCAGAAATTTACTTTTACAAATCCCACATTTTAAGCTTAAGGGGATGTCAGAAGATGTAGACCAAGATTCTCACCTATGACTGTTAATAGTTAGGTTAGTTGAAACTAAAACTGATTTTTAGAAGTTCAGAGGATCAAATAGCCTCTAATATTTTCTATGGAAACTGCTGGGTGCCCATCTCTTCTGAAATGTAAGTCTAAAATTTACACACCTGAATATGAACGAAGAGGCCTAACATTAGAAATTAAAAAAAATATTGACTAAGATTAATCGCTTTCTTTGGGGTTTGCTCAAGTAAATAAACATAAGCTAACTGTATTTCAATCAAAGAAATATTTGAAGCCTGTCTTGAATGGTTTGCATTTCCTATGGCAAAGAAAACATTTAAAATACTCGGGACTGTTGTAAGAAACACCCATTAGGATAAATAATAAGCAAAACTGGCTGCTGTCACAGACAACAGTCCAAAGTCCCCAACAGAGTGAGTCACAGGACAGGAAGCATAAGTCACTAACTGTTGCATACTTTGATGGGTCTAAACACTGGTCACACTTTCCCATGTTAAAAAAAAAGGAATAAGTAGGTAAAAATGTTATCTTTATAACACTGTTCTGCAGACACTTGATATCCGGCCAGAAGCGTAAAGACACTGGAGACGGGGTGTAGGTTGTAGCGTGTTGGTCTAAGGACACAGGCAGACAAGGTTCTTTGGGTGAATCTGATATCTTTTATCAGACCAACTTAAATAGTTGGAAAACAATTTTTAAGCAAGCTTTCAGGTTCAAAAACTCTTCATCAGGCTAAGGAAGTTTCAGCAGTTGGTGTATGCATCTTGTATGCATACCAGCCCAGCCTCTAACTTCTTGACTTTTCATTCCATCCAGGAAGAGCACACACTAACTGCTGAAACTTCTTCAGCCCAACCAAGGGTTTTTGAACACGAAAGCTTGCTTAAAAATTGTTTTCCAACTATTTAAGTTGGTCTGATAAAAGATATCAGATTCACCCAAAGAACCTTGTCTGCCTAAGATACTTCAGAGGTATCTGACAGAGCTCTAGAGAAGCTGCACAAGCCAGCAGG
>NW_005841991.1:1114211-1120353 GCF_000455745.1 Alligator sinensis
AGAATGGATAGGATTATGTGTGTGTGTATGTGCGCGCATGCGTGCACATAGACGTGTGCACACACAGAAACACACATATAAAAGAGACTAGCCTAACTTTTACATGTGTGTATAAACTCTCGCATCTATTTTTCCCATTTATTTTTTGTAATTAGAAAAAAACATTTCTAAAAACTGAAAAATTCAGAAAAAAACATTTCTAAAAATAATAAAACATAGGTTGGGTTTTTTAGGGGAGCCAAATAACTCCCTTAGACTCCTTTGAAAAACCCAGATACGTTCACGATGGTATTTGCCTAAACTATGCCATAGATTTTTAAATTATTTGTTGTATTTTGTAATGGCTGAGAAATTAGTTTTAAAGAGTTTTGATAAGTAGCAGCTGCTTCATTACCCTAAACCTTTAAGCATGTGTATGACAACTTTAAACCCAAGAGATGTTCATTGAACTGCTAACATCCACTGGACTGATAACATGAAGTTACATAGTTGTATGACTGAGGCCTTGAAGCACAACATAATCAGCTGATTGTGGTTTTGCTACAGATTTCCCCATGCTATGGGGAGAAAACTGCTGGCTGCAAGTGGGAGATGTAAAGGCAAAGAATGTCATGGGACAGAAGACACATTTGCAGGTTTCTAAATGACATTTGTTAGAATTGAAAGCTGGCCTACAATTCCTTCCTGAACAGTTTTAGTGATGAATTAAAGTTATGAATTTCTTAGAAAAGCAGATTCATAAGATGATGCAGCTTGCATAAGAAAAGCCATATATAAGAAAAACAGACTATAGTCTATCTTATTACCGTTGACATATATTGTGAAATGAACTCTTTAGATAAACAGTACTTGGAGTTTAATATTTCACCATATGGCATTAAGGTTTGAGGCCTGAATTTCAGCATTGTTCAACTTGTTATCACAGGCAGCTCAATGTGGTAGATAACATGACTTCATGCTAGGGAAAACAGGTAGAAACCTGCATGGTTCTCTCTCAATCAGACAGTGATCTCAGAATTACATACAAGCAAGTCATTGTTGAGAATTTACATAGAGCAAGCAGTTTACTTTTTCTCTTGCATACAGCCCACCAGAGCTTTTGCAGAAAAGTTAAAGACACATCTGGACAACTTCTGCGGGGAAGTACCTGAGGTACTGAAGAACTCTGTGGCTGAAAGCAGTTACTGCACAGTGAAGTGGTAACTTCTTAAGGTGGACAACAATTTATAAAAATATTTCTCTGATTAGATAATGACATGAATGTATTAGTTTATAAAATGTAGCTGGTCCCAATATGGTCCTTTGGGTACATAAACAATATGTATACACAATACACTGTACTGATTAATTGAGACCGGTGTCAATGATAATGATCATCTTCTAGAATGAACTGTTACATTTTCATTAAGATGACTGAACTGCAGCCATCTCTGAGGTGAGGAAAGCAGCAGACAATGGTTGGGTTTAAGAAGAGGGTAGGGAATACCCGCCATATGCCTTCAGAGAGATTAGGATTTTCCTCTGTTGCAGTGTCTTGACATGAAAACCATCATTCCATGTCAGTGTAGACCACCTGATTTCACATGTCACCAACAAGCACTGAGAACAGGTGGTGAAAAAGTTCTTTCCAAAGTGATTGCATGATCCCAAAATACCTTCCTTAGAATACGGATTGCAAAGCACCAGCAGGCAAATTTCAGGTTCCTGTAAACACAGTCCTTTCAAGCCTGGTGCTAGAACACTAGTCATAGAGAAGTCGGGCTGGAATGGACCTCCAGAGGTCATCTAGTCCAACCCCCTGCCTGAGGCAGGATCATCGTTATCCAAATCACTCCATACAACCATAATCTAAATACTACATACTATATAAGACCACCATCAGCTGTGACTCAGCATAGACCTAACACCCTAGCCTGCCACAGGTAAAGCAGGAGAACCAAAGCAGCCAATGTCCTGGTTCTATAATGTTGTCAATATGCACTCAAGAGGTCCCAGGTCAAGGGCCATGCCCCATGCCCCCTGCCCCCAGAGGAAGGCAACCAAAAAGGTGATCAGTTTGACCCTGAGGGTAGGGGCAAGACCCCCTAGCCAGGAACCTGTGGCTTTGGTCCCAGCAGGAGCATTGGCACATCCCAGTCAAAGTCCCAGACTTGGCTGTAGGCAACACTCAACACCTGTGGGAAGGCCTAAAAACACCTTGACACATATAGCAGAAAAAAGGTGGGGGCAGAAGTAGGAGCAACCAGCAAAGCCCAGAAGCATGGGGAATACCCATGGTAGAATAGGCACAGCTATGCCTAGATCATTCCTGACCACAGGTGTCCAACCTCTTCTTGAACACCTCCAGTGATGGAGAGCCCACGACTTCCCTAGGCAGTCTATTCTACTGCCTCACTGTTTTAATCGTGAAGAATTTTTTCCAGGTATCCAAACTGAATGTACTTTCCTACAGCTTCAAGCTATTGGTCTGCATCCTCCACTCTGCAGCAAGGGAGAAAAGGTTGTTTTGCTCTTCTTTATGGCAGCCCTTCACGTATTTGAAAACTGCTATCATGTCCCTTCTTAAGCACCTTTTCCGCAAGCTGAACAAGCCTAGCTCCTTCAGCCTCTCCTCATATGACTTTCTTTCCAAGCTTTTGATCATCTTTGTTGCCTGCCTCTGGACACTCTCTAACTTCTCCACATCCTTTTAAAAATGTCCCTCACTTTCCATTGTGAAACAGTAAATTGAGCTCTTAGAAGTGAGGTAGTGACACGCTTACAATAAAAACAAACCACATCAAAAGAAGAATACAGTCAAAAGTATCCAGGTAACAGGAAAGAAGCTGGCAGCTGCTCTAAAGGTTTCAGAATTTCAAAGCATTTGAAAAGCTGCAGATCAAGGCAGCAAATGGTTTGCAGGGGCATGTGGCTACCCAGATTTGAGCTGCGTTTTGCATTCTAATACTGTGCTAAAATCTACCGCAAATAAAATATCACCTCCCTGCATATTCTGTTCTATGGAATGACACTAGCTCTTCTGTTATCATACTATACCTCTCTTTGCTTTGGAATAATTGAGATAACTGAAATGATGTATTTTAAACTGCTAGTCTTACTTCAACTTGAGAACAGAATTCAAGATGGATTCTTTCTTGTCTGGTCATCACTAATAATAGATAGCAAGTAGGCCAATTTTTTGTCCTCAGATATAATTAAACCAAAACAGTGCCATAACTGATGGCAAAGGTATAACTAGAGAATTTGCCCACGTGGATTTTAGTAAGCTATTCTGTTGCTAGGAATATTCCAGTTCATAACAGTGGCTCTACAAGACAGTTGTAACCTATTTATTCACACAATAAACACATGCAGTTCTAGATAGGTACAGAGCAGATACACTGCATTAAAAGACATCATTTTAAAAAGGAACTGTAAAATCTTTTAAATCATACTCCATATAAACCATTAACAATAGCCAGAGCAAGCAAGACTGGCAATGTATATGATTAAAAATAAATCAGTGCTACACCAAATATGACCAGCTGACAAACCTCTAAACACAGTCAGTTTGTAGTGCCTTTCCCAATAACATTTTCCTTTGCCCTTAATTCAAAATAATTAGGGTTTGTTCAAGCAACAAAAGCGGAGCTTCGCTCTGTCTATGAAAGAGTAAATGGTTGAACTGAAAATGTCTTATGCTGCTCTGCTATTTACTGGCCTCACCCCTCAGAAACAGCTTTTTCCAGTTAGACTCCAGCATTTCAGTTAGCAGCAATTTTCTCACCAAGTTGCATAGAACAGTATTCTGAGACTGTCCTATTTAGAAAGGATCTGAAGCTACTGAACAATTTTGATAAGGTTTCACATAGACAATATGAGATGAAAAGCATCAGGTTAAAAAGACTGCAGCCCTCTGGGAGACAAATGCAGCTCAAATTCTTCCTTAATTATTTAAGATTGCCAACTACAGCCAGAGTTGCTTGTTCCAAATGCCTCACTTCTATGCACTAATCTGAGGTGCAGATCAGAACAAAGAATATTCTGTTCTTTAATAAACAGAGATATTTTGGCATGGGACCTTCCAAGTGCTGAAAGTCAATTTGCTATTTTGGGGTGTGGTTTTCTATTTTAGCCTTCCTCTGTGAGGCTAGTCCGGAACAGAGTTCTAATGATAAGAGGGAACATAAATTATCAGAGAGGAGCAGCCTGCTACACAAACAGGACTTCAAGCAAGGACATGCTTATTACTCTAATTGTTAAGAGTGACCATTTATACAAGTGACCTGGGAAAGCATTTTGTTGCACATTTTAACACGGCATGCACTTTTCAGACCTTTTCTTACTAACAATTTCTCAGAGCTAAAGATCACTTGACTTCTTTGTATTTTTATATTGGGATTGTGGAAAACACCCTGTCTGGTATTTAACTATGCTTTACAGCACACCTGTTCATTGCAAGAATGAATACCTTCTGAATTCTTTCTATCCTGCCTACATTGCAATGGCTCTTCTATCAGAGTACAAGTAAAGGCCTTGTTACACCTTATTATGCTGTAAGCCGAACAAAGGTTAATCGGCTTAGTGTTGTTCTGTTTAATGCACCCGTCACACTGTAGGGTGAAAAACCATCACTGCCTGTCTTTCACCTGCACAGCTGTGATTTGCCACTACAGGTCTGGTGAACAGAGGAGTTAGGGGCAGGACCAGCTTGTTGCTGCTACTGGTGGGCAGAGTGTGTTGCATTCCCAGAGAGCCCGACGGCTGCGGTGCCTCTCACTGCTGGCTAAACTGGCATGCTGCTTGAGCTCTAAACTGCCAGACACTGTTTTTCTCCAGAGCCCGCCCCCCCATGCTGCCCCAATTGGAGCCGCCATTAGCCAGCTGGGTGCCACTTGAGCTCCAAAAAGGATCAGGTTTCTTGGAGAAGCCTAGTGGCAGCAAACTCTGGAGAAAAAAAAGGGATCTTGCTCCCAGGACCTGGACACACTGCAGCGGGGCCAGGAGGCTGGAGCAGGGTGGAGCTCAGTGGCTGCAGCGCAGCAGTCTGAGACTGGTTCTTCCTGACTCCAAGCTCAGCCAGGCTGTGCAGGGTCCAGCTGCCACCTACTCCTGCCAGGCTCAACTGGCTGTGGCTGGCAGGGGCCTGAAGCCCCTGAGTCCCCTCCCCACCAGTTTTAGCTGGGTGGCTCCAGGCAGGAAGCCTGGGACTTGGCACTGTCTGATGGGGTTGAGGCTGCACAGAGCAGGCAGGGAGGCTGTGTTGCTCACAGCTGCTTCTAAAGCCTGGTGGGGGCAGGAAGTCCTTTTCCTGCAAACCCCCATGACCAGGACGAGAAGGCTTGCTGCTCCCGCTGAGCAGAGCCAGTGCTACAGCCTTGGAGCTCTCTCTCTTGGCCCATCTTGGGCCCAGCTGTATGGGAACATGGTAGGGGGTGGTACAGGGACGGGACTCCCTGTGGGCTTGGATGGCAGCTGTGAACAGCACAGTCTCCCTGCCTGCTCTGTGCAGCCCCAGCCCAAATGGGCAGTGCTGAGCCCTGCACTCTGTTCCTAGAGCCACCCGGCTGCTACAGGGGATTCAGGGGCTTCAGGTGCCTGCCAACCATGGCTGCTGCCAAGTGAGCTATGCAGGGGGAGCTGGTGGCTGGACCCTGCACATCCTGGCAGAGCATGGAGTCAGGGAGAACTGGACTCAGGCTGCTGCACTGCACCTGCCAAGCTCTACCCTGCTCTAGCCACCTGGCCCCACGAGGGCATGTGTCCAGGTCCGGAGGGGTGCAGGCACCGGAAAGCAAACACATTGCAGCAGAGCGCGGGGGTGGGCACAGTTTCAAACACAAGTCAGCAGGAGGGGTGAGCACCTCTGGAGAGGCCACTGCATCCTGGGATACTGGAGGACTTCAATTTGAGCAGAAAAGCTGTGAAGAGTGGACGCATCTTCATGGAACAGGAGCAAAATTAGGCAGACTAGAGATAACCCTGACCTGGAGTGGCATAACTTTAAACCAAATAACAGCTTCAATGAGATGGGAGTCCAAGACTGGTGGTTGTTCCTCAAGGAGACGATCCTCCAAGCTCAAAGGGAGTCAGTCCCAATGAGCACCAAGGGGGGCAGGAGTGCTAAAAAGCTCCCATGGCTCGGCAAAAGCATCCAGGAATG
>NW_005841991.1:1120384-1131155 GCF_000455745.1 Alligator sinensis
GAGACGTACAAACAGTGGAAGCAAAGGTTTATCACCAAGGAGGATTACACCTTCGTTGCTCGTGACTCCAGGGAGGCTGTTAGGAAGGCCAAGGGAGAGATGGAGCTAGGGCTAGCAACCAGAATTAGGGATAACAAAAAGTGCTTTTTCAAATACATAGGAAGTAAGAAAGCACAGGGGAACATGGGGCCCCTACAGGACAGGCTTGGCAGTCTGGTGATTGCAGCTAATGAAAAAGCTGACCTTTTTAACAAATTCTTTGCCTCCATATTCCCGAACAGGGACCAGGACATTTCCCCCACTAGGACTACGGACGGACCCAGGGGAGGCACTGCCAGGCCTAGGGTCAGGGATGACCTAGTTAGGGAATAGTTGGAGGGGCTGGATGTGTTTAAATCGGTAGGTCCAGATGCTCTTTACCAGAAGGTGCTGAAGGAATTGGCGGGGATCATAGCGGGGCCCCTGGCACAGCTTTATGAGTGCTCGTGGGGCTCTGGCCAGGTACCAGAATATTGGAAAAGGGCAAATGTGGTCCCCATTTACAAGAAGGGGAGAAAGGAAGACCCGAGTAACTATAGGCCAGTTAGTCTCACCTTGGTCCTTGGGAAGACCTTTGAGAAAATTATCAAGGAGCGCATCTGCAAGGGCCCGGCAGGGGAGGTAATGCTCAGGGACAGCCAACATGGGTTCATTGAGGGCAGGTCCTGCCAGACTAACCTGGTTTCCTTTTATGATCAGGTCACAAAGTCCCTGGACAAGGGTGTTGAGGTGGATGTCATCTTCCTGGACTTTAAGAAGGCCTTTGACACTATTTCCCACCACATTCTCTTAAAAAAACTAGATGACTGTGGCACTGATGCCTACAGAGTCAGATGGTCGGCAAATTGGCTAGATGGTCGCACCCAGAGAGTGGGGGTGGATGGGTTGTTTTTGACCTGGAGGGATGTGGGCAAGGGAGTCCCCCAGGGCTCTGTCCTGGGGCCTATACTGTTCAACATCTTTATCAGCGGTCTGGCTGTGGGTGTGGAATGAATGCTGTCCAGATTTGCTGATGACACCAAGCTGTGGGGCGAGGTGGGC
Organism: Alligator sinensis; assembly: GCF_000455745.1. Taxonomy (NCBI): domain Eukaryota; kingdom Metazoa; phylum Chordata; order Crocodylia; family Alligatoridae; genus Alligator; species Alligator sinensis. The sequence goes on from NW_005841991.1 coordinate 1,121,465, forward strand.
AAGCTGGAGGGGAGAGACAGAATCCAGCTAGATCTAGGCAGGTTACAGAGGGGGAGCAGATGAGAATAGGATGGAATTCAACACAGACAAGTGCAGGGTACTGCATCTAGGGAGAAGGAACCAGCAACACACCTAAAGGCTGGGGAAAACCTTTCTTGTCAACACGGTGGCAGAAAGGGATCTTGGAGTCATTGTTGACTCCAGGATGAACATGAACCGCCAATGCAAGGAAGCCGTCAGCAAGGCTAGCCACACCTTGTTGTGCATCTACAGATGCATCACAAGCAGGTTCAGGGAAGTGATCCTTTTGGTCAGGCTGCAGTTGGAGTTCTGTGTCCAGTTCTGGGTGCCACGTTTCAAGACGGATGTGGCTAGCATTGAGAGGGTCCAGAGGAGGGCCATTTGCATGGTCAAAGGGCAGTGGGTCATGCCCTATGAAGAGAGGCTGAAGGGCCTGAACCTACTCAGCCTCCACAAGAGAAGGCTGAGAGGGGATCTGGTGGCCGTTTACAAACTCACCACGGGGGGCCAGCGAGAATTGCGGGAGGCTCTGTTCCCCTGGGCACCATCTGGGGTTACTAGGAATAATGGCCACAAATCATTAGAGAAGGTTCAGGCTGGATATCAGGAGACATTACTTTACACTTAGGGTTCCCAGGCTCTGGAGTAGACTCCTAAGGGAGGTGGTGCTCTCTCCTACCTTGGGGGTCTTCAAGAGGAGGCTGGACAAATATTTGGCTGAGGTGTTATGACCCCACACTCGTTCCTGCCATGGCAGGGGGTTGGACCTGATGATCTGTTTAGGTCCCTTCCAACCCTGAACTATAAGTGCAACCACTTAAAAGGTGTTAATGTGCAGCAAATCCAGGGGTTAAGAGCTCCAGAAATCACCTAAAATTACTGTGTAATGAGGCCCTTAATCTCAATATCAACCAAAGAATTGTTACCATTGTACTAGACCAGTGCTTTTCAACTTTTTTCATTTGCAGACCCCTAAAATTTTTTGACTGGAGGTGGATATTCACATATTTTTGATTGATCATAGAAATCTTTTGCAGATCCCTTCAGAAATTATTTCAGGTGGAGGGCTGCTTAATGAGGTTTGGTGAGCTGTCAAGGGCTGCATGGGTAGCCCCGCCTATTGACAGTTGCCACACCCCCTGGTCACCACCTTCAAACTGGAAGGCTCACCCCCTAACCCCTGACCATTACCACTGGAAATCCCTCCTCTTGCCCACGGATGTATTCCTTTTGGGAGGGTGGGGTGCCATCTTAGAGCTAGAAAAAAACCAAATCATACACTAAAGTCAAACACCTACTATAACATATTTTATCTCACAAACTAGTTTTGTCAAGATTTGTGTTTGTGTACTGTATGTAGAGGGGATTGCATAATAACTCAAAAATATTACGTGTGTGTGTGTGTGTGTGTGTGTGTATGTATAGTGGTAGGTGTGTATATGTGTATGAATGGTTAGGTGTGTGAGATGTATGTGTGTATGATGGGGGATAGGGGTGTGTGTATGGTGGGGTGCATGTGTGGGAGGTGTATGGTGGGATATGGGGGGGTGTGGGTGTAGATGTGTATGGTGGGATGTGGTGGTGATGTCTGTATGGTAGGGGTGGGGGTGTGTATAGGGGGAGTTTGTGAGGGGGTGTGGCTGTGTGTGTGGGGGGTGGGATAAGGTATGTTTGTGGGTTGTGTGGCATTTGTAGGATTGTGGGTGGATGGCTCTGGAACACACTGGTCTCTGGACCACTGTCCTTTCCTGCAGTCAGCACAGGCAACACTGTAGTGTGGGGGTGACATTTGTCAGGTGTGAGGGGTGGGGAGAATCTCCTCCGCCACAGCACAGCACCAGGCAGGGGCACTAGGGGCGCTGGCGTCTAGCTCTGGCCAGCGCTGCATGTCACAGCAAGGCATGAAGCCCACACTGGGCAGTCTCTATTGCCAGTGCTCCCTGCACTCACCCTGCAGGGGAGGGAAGCCCCAGGTGCTAGAGCTGGCTGCCTTCCCCACCCTAGCTGGCTCCAGTGCCTGGGGTTTCCCTCCTGCACTATGCGAGTGAGAGGAGCACCGGTGATACAGATGGCCTGGCGAGGGCTGTGTTCCTCACTGAGATGTGTATCGCTGGCTGGAGCCAGGCACCAGTGCCAAGCACGAGAGTCCCTCCACTCTTCCCCACTGCTGCTGCCCCTGCTTCCTGCCAGGGCTGCGTGTCATAGGGGGGAGTAAGGGAGGAGGGGGAGTGTGGGAGGGTCTCTCCCTACCCTCCCTCACACCCACACGCTTCCCACCTGAGGTACATGCTGCCACCACTCCCCTGGGCGTAGGCTCCACGCTGCCATCAGCCCCAGCACCGCAATCTGCGCTCCCACCCAGCTGTAGCCCCACCGCCACCCCCTGCTTCCCTACCTGCTGCCTGGAGCCAGCGGGACGCTGGGGAAGACTGCAGCAGCAGCCCTTCCCGGTGCTGATGGGGCTAGGCCCTTCTGTCCACAAAGATGGGAGCGAGGCATAACAGGGTATGTTAAGGGCAGGGGTAGGCGCCTCACTCCCACTGTCATGGGCGGAAGGGCTGGGCCTGGTGCAATTTGTTGGTGGGTGCCATAAGCCAGATGAAAGCGCCTGGTGGGCTGCATCTGGCCCATGGGAAGTATTTTGTGCACCCCTGCCTTAGACATAGTCGTAGATCTGTAGAGGTCTGTGGACCACAGGCTGAAAACCACATTACTAGACAATATCTTTCCTAAGCAGTGTATAATTCAAGGATAAGAAACTGAACACCAGTGAATTCAACACCAGAAGAGTATAAGGTAACAATGTAAGTACTGTTCATGACACACCAGCTGCCAAAATATTGTCAAGATTTGTAGACACCATGGCAGAGGTGGGTTTCATAGAGAGATGTAACAAGATAAAGTAGAAAGGTAGCACCTAGTCTCTCTAATCACTAACCTAATCTAAAATGGTCACTTCTAGGGTGTACCAGGTCTAGATTTGCTCTTAACTGGTCATTGGAAAAAAAAAAAAATCACACTCAACTCAAAGGTCTTTATGTTGCAGTGCATGCTTAGCAAGAACCAAATAAATTTCAGATCTGATAAAGGATCCTAGGAAAGTAGGGCTGGAAGGGACCTCACAAGCAACAGATGTTGGCATCATTCTAGTATGTGTAACAGCAGCAGCAAACTGTAACTAAATATTACTTTCTAGTAATTAACTACATTTATTGAAGTGGTAACAATTCATGTTTCCAAGCTCTAAAATCATCTGTACAGGCAAAAGAAAAAGCGCTTTTAGGTAAATCTTAACATTTATAAACCTATGAGAAAATAATCCATTTTTTAAGCTAAACAGATGTATACATTTAAACAAATTGCTGCCATGATAAAAAGTCACCCTTTCACTGCCCCCTTGAAGACCCTACATTCAAGAACATGCGACAAGAAGAAGAAAAAATCTTGAAGTGAAATATTCCAGAAATTTATTGATTATTTGCTTGAATACATTCTATGCAGAAAGGTGAAGGCTGCCTGGTTTTGGTGTTCCCAGGAAGCCTCACTTAGAGACAGGAAGCCTCACTTAGAGAGACAGAGAGCTTACAGCTCCAAGTCTGGCGTTGTTAGATATGAAAACGTTAAAGCAGGTCTATGGCCCCTCCCTGGCCCACAGAGTTCGTCTCAAGTGACAACAGGCACCTTTTTCTGACGAATTCAATTTGTACAAGCTGCTGTATAAAGCAGCTCTATTTTATACAGGATTTTATGTATTGGTCTGTTCAAAATAGTCAAATACTTGAAGTATTTGCTTCTGGAGTTTTCAATACTGGAAAATTTCGGTCCATGGTGTCTGTATCTGGGTCCTTAATTTTTCATCCTTAAATTGTACTCATCCCATAACATTTTTAGTCTTCAGTTTTGGCTTCCATTTCCTCAGCATCATCATCTCCATCCACTTCAGCATTTTCCCTCTCCAGCCTTTCCAGCTGCCTTGCAAGTTCAGTCTCATCTGTGTCAGTAACTACCTTAGGCTGAAAAATAGAACACACATGCATACTGTTAATGAGGTTTTCTTTAATAGCATTTACTCAATGTAAAATTTCACACATGGGATAGGAAAATCAGAACATTCTGCAAGTTTTCTTTTCACTTGTTAAATAAACACCACCTCAGATCATACACAAGTTTTAATGTCTTCAATATGCCCTGTGGTGCTGGTAACAAGCCCTAGGGCTTTACTGCAAGAAAATGAAGCTGAAAAATGACTACAAATGCAGAACACAAAACAAAACAAAACAATCCTTAAAACAACCAAAGAACAAAGTTGTTTAAAAAAATCTGTGTTTACAACCAAGAGCATCACAAGGAACACAGGGAAGCCTTTTGGGACAAACAAGTTTGATACGAGCATTTAATCAAGACCAAGATTTGTTCAATACAAAGATATAAAGTAGGGTGACATTATCTTGATGTTTGTTTGGGTTTTTTTTATTAGATCCTAGACTGAGATTTTCCTTGTCTACCTGAGTTGGTCTCAAAATAGAGGAAAAAAGAAACACTTTTTAATATAGGAACTGTTCTCACTTCCATCTGCACATTGAAAACTCCCCTCTTCTCCTCAATCTTTTCTTTAATGACAGCCATGGCTTGATTCAGAACGGAGAGGCCTTCAGTTCTTTCCAGTGTTGTGGTGGTCATCACATAACGAGGAGGAGCTATCAGATTAATCTACAGAATGTGGTTGATGGGGAAGGAAAAAAAAGTATGATTCAATGAAAAGAAAGACTACAACAAAAACTGAAATAACCAAACACCACTCTTATTTGAAAGAGCATAACAACACAATTAATAGTGATAAAAGCGCACCTCCATCAAGAATGGTTTCTCAAGTAACATGAACTACTTATGATGAGACACAGTTAAGCTTACAGTTTATGAAACATACTGGAAAATTAAGTCTCATCTAGGTTTCATCTAGCATCTTTCATTAAAGACTTTGTTGAAGGGGATATTATCAACCTTTGGGGGACAGATAAGTGGAAGTACAGAGAGATCATGGACCCATTGCACACCTTTCCAGAAATGCAGGCTTGAAAATCCAGACAGTGATTACATACTTGTGTGAGAAGATGGGACATTTGCTCAGCTATAAGAAATATTAGTTGCTTCCAGAAAGTGGCAAACAATTCAGGGTTTCTGGAAAGTGATCATCCAAGAACACACACTGTACTCATTTGGACAGGAAACTATGCAGAACTGATTGGACATAGTAGTCCCTCTGTGACTCCGAGTGAGACACCAAACCTACCTGGGCTTAAAGCAACCCCTCTCTACCCAGGCTGGTCTCAACAAATCACACCCATTATCCCCTTCTGACTTTACAGATAGAACCAGGAACAGCAGTTGTGAAGTATGGTTTATGTAGAAAGTGAATTAATTGACAAGGCTTACCAGGGTCAACAGAAAGTATGTAATGTGTTGAACTTCCCTGGAAAAAGGTCTGCAAGGTCACAGCACTGACAAAGGAACAACTTTCCTCCAAATATTTGGGAAGAGAGGTGTGTAAAATGCTTGACAAGTAGAAGGACTATTTCCTGACTTCAGCACCTGACAAACTTCTAATGCTGCTACTGACAGGGATCTGAACACAGCACTGTAGTAACAAGGACAAAATCTTAGGGTTATCAATATCACTTACTTTGATGGGCATGTTCTCTGTCGAACACTTCAAGCCAGCCCTCAGAGCTTCTTTCACTGCATCAATGCCCTCATACCCATAACAGGCAACTTCAATATCTAAGGCAGACAAACAATTCAATGCAAAAAATAACACCATTTTTAAAAGCTGCACATTCTAGGACTAGTACACAACAAGCAAAATGTCTTTGCTGCCTTTTGGAAAATTCATGCCTGCCCTGTTTTCAGTTTCCTCATCTGTAAAATAGAGAAAGTACTTATGCTCTAATAAAAGCTTTGTGATTATTATTGTTAATATGCAGCTTCGTAGTGAAAAGACATCAATTAATTATTAAAAGAATGTACTGAAATAGACTCAATGACAAGGTTATTGCAGGTACTGAGTAAGGGATGACAAGAAGGTAAAAAAGACTTAGATCAAAATGGTGATAGCAGAAGAGATCAGGATGAAAGCTCCATCTAGAAAGATGAAAGCTGAGAAACTGCTGTCTCCAAAAGAATCAAGGAGTCTGTCTGTACTAATACCTGAAGCATCTCCTCATGGCAACAGGAATTTCATAAATTACGTTAGTTTGTGGTTGAGATCTGTACTACACGTACACATACACACTTACTGAATTACCAGTTTCAAGACAAAGACACAGAACCACAAAGCATGTGTCTGTTTTTACCCGATTACTCACTAGACAAAGGTATTTGTAGGTCTAAATTTAATATAACAGCTGTATACACCTGATATCTGCAAATCAGTCTCACCTCCCAGGTGATTCATAATATATCAAGTTAGTCCTAAGGAGCTGCAATTACAGTTGGATAACAGGGTTAGTACCTTAGTCAGTCTCAGTCTAACCCTTGTAATCCCACAAGAAAATCCCATGTACTCTCTAAAGACAGAATTAAAAAAACCTGCTTAGGTTGTCCCAATGGTTTTATAAGAATCTGGTCAAAGAGCATTTGTTCTGACTACTGTATTTAGTATGGAAATAAGAACCTCTATAGCTACATGAAGTCTTAACTTTCATTCAAAAACTGCAGTGAAGAAATAGCCTGAAGATGCAGGCAAAGGCAGTTTTACGCTTCTTATTTTATGCTGTTTTCCATATCCCTGTTTTTATACATCTGGATCATCCCTGACCCCATCATTCTGCCAAAAAGCTTTAACACTGATTAACAAAGCACTATGGAGCAGAGGCAGTTTTTAACCCTGCACAGCAGACTGACTTTGGTTAGTATCCACTACATGTTGTTGGTTGGTGTGTTTTTATCCTGCTGAGTTATACTGCTACATAGCCAAGTATCCAGTATGGAAGATCCTGTCAGAGGGCAACAAGAAGCTGTCAGAGGTTGGGAAATCACCAATCTGACACAGCTGATGCATATTTTAAGTCAATACTGCATCAGGACAAGGGGATGAACTAGATTACCTCCCAAGCAGCAACTTCCAGTTTCAACCACGCAAAGATTAAAACCTCAGAAACAAGCTTATGAAATACCTAAGGAAGCAATACATCTTAAAACTGAGCCAGAATCTAACTTGCTATTTTTAGTGTCAATTCAATCGGCCTTACCTATGTTGTCTCTCCTAAAAAAAAAAATGTACAAAAAAGGGATATGGAGACAGACAGTCATAAGGTGTTTTATTCAAAGACAGCCTAATTCTGAAACAGCAAATTCATTCAAATGTTGTGTTACTACAACGGTAACAATTTTAACATGGTTTATAATTTAACAGCATTTGTAACTTGATTTCTGTAACTGTGCTCTGTGTATAAGTGCTCTGCCCCTCAAACACATTGCCACAGGGGACTTACCTGCTCGAATTTTCACTGCCTGTGGCGTCAGTCGTCTATTTATGTTGTCAATCAGCACCTTCCTCTCATCTTCTGTCAAATCTAGACTATCCAAGATTGCTGGATCTCTGAGTCCGACAAAGCAATACACATATATTAAACATAATAACGCTATAGCAACTGATAAACATGTGCAAGTGAGGAAAAGCAAAGACAAGAAGCAACATTAACATGTGCTACAATTTCAAAACCCCTCTCTCTGGAAGCATTTCTTGATACAGGAAGTACATAGCTGTTTCAACCTTTAATTCAAATTATGCAGAGGAAGTAACACTACATGACAAAGTATTTTAATTCAAAAGAGGAAATAACTACTGCCCAGCTGCAAGCACACATTATTCTTTAAGTGAAAAGGCATCTGGCTGCATAATGTTCCAGCACTATCCTTTACTTAACTGAGGAATAGCTATGTGAAAAAGTAAACCTTAATGGAAAGATCTAAAATAATGGTCTATTAAAAACAATGCTTTGGTTGGGGCAAATTTTTATTCATCTGGAAATGAATTTGGAAATGAGACTATGCAACCTCTACCCAAGAAGTGTAGTGCTATATCTCCCTCTGCTGGTGGCTGGGCCCCAAACTGATTAATCTGTTAACAGCCTCTGCAAACAAATGGTTTAAGAACCAGACCCCAGATGCAAGCTTTGCTGTTGCTGACCCACACAAAATGGTGTGGTTATCAGCAGTGGCATTTCCCTCTATTGTTCTACTATATTCAACACACTGCTACACAAACAGCAGAACCTACTGATGAGCTTCTGACAGCACAGTTCCCACCAAGAGCACGCCACTGCCACTTAGTGGTTAGTCTTCCGAGCAAGTCATTCCCTGTTGCTCAGGAAGTCAAAATCCTACCAGTTCCCTTCAGAGGCCTCAATTAGTAAGCTCAAAGAGTGACAACTCTCTGAAACAGAGTGACAACACAACCACCTGAAACACCACTAGCTAATAAACAGTACCTTTTTCTACTAAATATTAACCAGCACACTCTATGCAACAGGCTTAATTTTAAGCATTTTGGAGATTATTTTCTGCTACATCATGATAGCCTTTTACTGGTTTTATATATAAGATAGAGCATAAGGGCCAATGTGAATAAGCTAAAAATACAAACAAGTACGGCACAGATTTTATGAAAGTGCATAGCTATAACCTTCATTCTGCCTCCATTCTCTTTTGTTGCAGTTTATTCTGTATAGAAAATATATTCAATTACAGTAAGAATTATGGTTCCTCAGTTAAACATTCTCAAATGTCAGAAAGCCTCAAGGTTGCCTGGGCAGCCCTGAATCTAGTTCCTGAGGCTATCTATCAAGACAGCATATAAAAACAGAACTAAAGGCATCTCAGATAAAACTGTTTTTTTTACAATCTTCTAAACCCTAATCTTAATTGAGAGTTATGATGAGTAATGTGTTTGATAGGCTTAAATCTCACAATGGTCTCTAGATGTACAAGACGGCCATCTCAAGTACAGTAAAATCCTTGTTACCTGGCATTTAAGTAACCAGAAATTCTATTAACCGGAATTTCTGGCTAGCCGGCTGGATGCAGGTGGGAGGGGAGAAAGCTTGTATGTGGCAGTGGCCGCCACCACCACCCACCATTGGACACTGCAGTCACTCTGTGTATGGCCACCGTGCCCCCCTGCTCTGCATGCGGCCGAAAACTGCCGGCCTCAAGTAACCAGCATTTTTAGATACCCAGCACCCCCCATTCCCAACTCGTGCCAGTTAACAGGGATTTTACTGTATATGACTGTCTCAGTTTGACAGCAAGATCTGTGGTTCTTTTTGGAGCAGTGTGTCCTGATCTACCCTTAATCAGTCAGCTTTCTCCCTTTAATCTGTCTGCTTTAAGTATTTTTTCCCCCACCATTTAAGACTAAGGGAATATTTCCATGACAAAGCATGCAATGATCAACCCACTACAGACCAGACACAGCACAAGGACAACTCCTGGACTTTACCTGATGGCCATAGCCCCACTCTGGACCTGTATATAAACTGTTTCTGCCTCATGTTGAGAGAAATGTTGAGATTACCACTTAAGGTACAACCTCAGTCTTGCAGTACAGAGAGCCATACTCAGCCTTAAAAACAACCCTGATAGTATCATACAACAGGCCGATTTGGGGGGG
>NW_005841991.1:1131186-1140737 GCF_000455745.1 Alligator sinensis
GGTGGGGGGCGGGGGGGGTGGCTGTCATGGAAAAAACAGCATATACACAGAAAGCCGAGATACAACTTTCCAATGTGGAGTTTTACAAACTCCTGACCAAGGACCCTGACCTCTTAAAAATACAGGCAACCCCAGCTTAGCAGTCTTAATTGGTTCCTGAAAAACTGAGTGTTAAGTGAAACGAGCATTACGTGAAACGGAAAGCATTTGATGACCCAAAACGTCCACTGCAATCGTTTTCACTGACCCAAGCCGGTGACTGTGAGCGTTATAACAAAACTCACTGAGCGTTAAGTGAAATCAGGTATCAATTTAAAATAAGTGTTATAGTAAAATAGTGCTAAGAGAAACAGCGTTAAGCGGGGGTTGCCTGTATTGCCTCTGGAAAGGTAGGTGAAGATTAATGCTTCCACCTCCCAGGAACCCAGGCCAGGCAACTTTTACTTATCACCCAAGATTCACAAACCTGGCAACTCAGGCCACCACACTGTCTCTGGCATTGGCACCATCACTGAGGGAGTTTTGGGCAACAGTGACTCCATCATGTAACTACTTGCCACTGGAGCTGCCAGGTATTTGAAAGACACCACAGATTTCTTAAAAATACTGGCCTCCATTGACAAGCTTCTAGCAAATATCAGATGGATGTCACATCGCTGTCTAGCAACATCCCCCCATGACAAAAGATTACAAGCCATAAGGAACATTATTCCTGACAAGAGAACTGATTCAGTTTCCAATATACTCTCCTCCTTTGACATCACACACAACTATTTCAGGTTTGGAGTCTCCCTATACCTACAAATGACTGGCACTACCATGGGCATAAGTATGACCAATATATTTGTCCATATAGGCTAATATATTTGTCATAGACCTTGAAGTCTGTTTCCTCTGCAAATGCCCCTCTCATCTCACCTATACCTAAGATATATCAATTACATCTTTATATAGACACACACACAGGAAGGAAGCCCTATAGAGAAATTCCACCAGGACTTTAACATCTTCCGCCCCTCCATAAAACTGACTCTGAAATACTCCACCAGCGAATTTCATCTCAGTGAAAGTCCGCAATCACCGCATCACCAACACATTGCATCAGAAACTTACCAACTGCCACAGCTACTTTTGTATCACCAGCTTTCATCCTAAGCACATCACTAGAGCCATTGTCTACAGCCAAGCTCCACATTATGACTATTTACACTAATCCCACCAACCACAGTATACAGTTTAAATATCTGGAGCGGGGATTCCTACACTTACAAACCCAAAACCATAGCCACTCAAATCAATAAAGCCAGACTCGGAATCTACTCCAATCTGATACAATACTGACCCCAAGACAAGAACAACAGAATCTCTGTTGTGAATTATAGTGCTCAGCCTGAACACCTTGCACAAATCATTAATGACCTCCAACCCCTCCTTGAAAATGACAACTCACTCAAAGTAGCCATGGGGGACAAACCATTTCTTGCTTACTGGCAACCCCCCACGACCTCAATCATCCAAGTAACAGGCTACCTAATGCCTATTCTCACCAAGGCACTAGGCCTAGCAACAAACCCAGATGCAAGCTGTATCCGATCATCAGTACCAAATAACATGGATTACAACATCCAAAGTCCATTTACCTGCACCTCTACCAAAGTCATATATGCCATCACAGTGCCCCGTCTGCTCTCTATATTGGACAGACAGGACCATCCCTACGTGAAAGAATGAAGGGAACACCTATCTGATATTAAGACCAAAACCACAAAAAAGCCTGTGGCAGAACACTTTAACCTTCCTGGGCATTCCATTGCTGACCTCAGAGTAGTCGCTCTTATACAGCAAACATTTAAAAGCTGGTTTGAATGCAAAATTGAGTAACAAGCAATCATCCACAGACCAGATGGCATTAAGTATGGTCTAATCAGGGACATTTTTATCCCACTACCTGGATTATCTTTTGTAACCCCTTTGTCCCTATGGATTTATTACTTGTTGCCTCTTTTGGCATTGCCCTGTTCAGCTCCCTGCCCTGCTTTTTGTATTCAAATCATCCCCTCTATTCAATAGCTTGCTCTGTCCATGTCCTTTCATAGCACGTGATGAAAGGAGTTCTTGCTCACAAAACATTATGCATCTCTGATTAAGTTAGTCTATAAAGGACACCCTGCCTTAATATAACTTGTCACTGCCACCTAGTGGTAGATCAAAGTCATATTCTTTACAGTTCTTAAGTTTTTTGCTTTTTTAAAAGAGGAGTGGAAGGGGACATATTTGAGAAACCAGTGTCTGTCTAGTTTGCTAGTCAAGGCTTGTGAAGGCCTCATTAGAATCAACTACAGGTCTTACTATATCATTATATTTAAAGTGGACTAACATTCCAAGCAATTCCATTTTAGCTGAACATAAATGGCATCAGACTTCAAAGTGATACACACCCTCTTGTTCTAAATGCCCTAGAACAGAGGTTCTCCAACTGTGGTCCCTGAGCTCCATTCAGCTGGTCCACAGAAAGGCTGCGGAACAATCAAGGATATCCGTACTTGTAAGGTAAGATTACTGATATTAAAATACGAGTTGCGTGCTTTGATTTGTAGAACAAAAAAAAGTTTAAGTGGTCTGCTGAAACCCTCAGCAATTTTCAAGTTTGAGAACTACTGCCCTAGAAAAATAAGGTAGAACCTATTTAAAAAAAAATCAAATCTCGCAAAACTGTAGGATTACAGGTAAACATCATCCTTTTTGAATACATCAGTCTCAACAGCTATGTATTTCTATATTGTGATAGGCACATATTTGAGAATATCTGATTCAGAGATAACTGAAATGAGACTCAATTGGTTCCTAAAGCACTAGATTGACATAAGTAGTTCTATAGAATAATTACTAAAGGAGTGCAATGACTACAGAAGAATACAAGAATGATGAGCTGGACTTTAAACTCCTTCGTGACACCACGACTCCTCCAGATGGTAATATGCACTTATCTGACCAGGGCATTACAACCAGGCTGCTGCCTGTCTGAGAGGTAAAAGGAAAATTTTGGTGGGTCTATCCCAGGAAATGTGTCTGCAACTAAACTGCTAAAAGCAAAGAGGTGCTCTTACGAGACTGCATGCTTGAATGCATCATAAGCGCCATATCCAGGTCTTTTGTACTTGTCATCAAACACCCAGGCAGTTCTCTGGAATAGACTTTCCAGCTGCTCATCCTTAGTGTACTCCAACACCTCAGCAACATGACGAAGGATGCTGTAAACCTAAAACACAAATAAAAGAGTGGGGATGAAGGGACTCAGGGGAGATTATTATTCAGATTCTAAGATTTGTGCTATAGAAATTCCTGTTTGCACACAAAAAAAAACAATTTATGTCTGGGCCATTAGCTGCTACTGCAATAAACGGAGAGTAAAAGTAAACAGTGTTCAAGTAAGAGGCATCCATGATAAAAGGTTAAGTCTTAAACTGTATGATGCTGACATCTTACAATCCCCCACCTTCCAGCCAGTGCATAAAACAACAGTATGCCAAACTCCAGGCACTTCTGAAGTATCAAAGTGGTTTATAAATACTAGCCCTCATCACGTGTGTGAGAAAAAGATGCTATGTATATTTAAAGATCCTGAAGTAGCATGTGACACTAAGAGTGTACAAAGTTACAATATGAGTTAGCCAAATTGGAAACAGAACCTAGGAATCCCAGCTCCCAGTGCTGTGGGAAACATTAGAAAATATATTTAATTAAATTAGAATAGTATTTCATTTTCATCCTGGGTCAGCACCATGCTTTCTTTTTACTTATGGATATAGTGGGCAATTCTGACAGCTGGAAAGCATCATATAACTTACTGTCTTTGATTTGGTGAACTTGTCTTCACATTTGATTGCCTCTTCTGGGGAAACTCTTCTTTTTGACAAGTCAATGTAGCCTAAGAGGAGACAAAATTTCAGAATAAAAAAAAAATCCACAATATTCTTTACTTCTGCTTTTCCCCTTGCTGCTGTCTTTTCACCACCCCCTCCTCCCTGTGCCCACTTGCCACTGACAGCAGTTATAAGCCAAGTGAAGCTTAAGAGAATGAATTTGCTCCAGAATGACTATCGGGAAGACTGAAATTGTTTTAGGACATTAAGACTTGTTTTTTGGGTTTTAAATCTACTAAAGCCACCTCTTCCCTTCCCCCAAATGTTTCTGAAATACTATCTCCATTTAAGAATATTTGTCCCCAAATTCAGTGCATTTCCTCCCTAATGCTCTATTTCAACCAAATCATCATTCTTCCCTGAACTGTGCAGTCTTGGTTAACGAAGATGCTGGCACACAGAAACTACACACTTTTAGAAAACACTCACATTGATACTCTGGTAGTTTATCTAGGTATGGCTCTCCACTATCATAGGCAAAATCTAACCCTGATTTCTGGATACAGTTCCTTGATCACATTTGTGTAAGAGCTGGAAGCACTGCTGGGAGATGCCCATATACAGTGAGTAGGCATGCCTTCTCTTGCTTAATCACAGCTAATCAAGGAGCAGCACTGATGATTTGAAAGGGAATCCATCTAGTTCTCCTCTAAAACAAGCCAGGGGGGCTCTCCTCAAGATTCAATAAGGGAAGTGTATTAGAAGTTAAGTAAAGGAGAATTGAATTCGTTTGAAAAGTAGCTTGTGTCCTTCAACACAGTTTCTCTCATCTGGAACGGACTTCCTGCATCTCTCCAGATCATTTCAAGTCTCCTCTGAAAATCTTTTCCCTCATCTTTAGCCTCTCAATTGCCCACTCCTTTTCTATCACTTGTTAACTCTGAACCTATATTTAATTCTGATAAGTATTTCAGAAATACAGAAATACATTTTACCATAACAAATTAAGCAATCTAGTTTCCAGCTTCTAAGAAAGCATTTTCATTAATTCTTCAGATGAGCAAGAAAACAGGTTTGAGATGGCATTGTTAAATGCCAATACTCGGTATAGCATCAAATACCATCTCTTACACAAGAATACATAAAAAAGACTTGAATGATGTCAATTACTTGAATGACAAATGTTGGATTAAGTTTGGTGGGCCAGGTTTAACTCTACTCTGTGCGTATGCATTATGAGGTACAGGAATTACATGCTTGTTTACTATTCTAGGGTTGGGATTCTTGTCCTAATGCACAGAGAAACTGCTCTCTGTGTGCTGGAGCTCTGATTTTTATGCTTTTGTCTAAAACAGCAGTTTCTGGTCACGATTCTCATCAGTCAGTATCAATGAAAATAACTGAAAATATACAAACACAAAAATATATCTGTCAATAAATTGCACTGGAGTGTGCCTTTGTATGTAGGTATATGTATAAACATACAGACACACAAACACATATCTATATACAAGCCCTGTGGTCTAATCCTGCAAATCCTCATTGTTGCAGCTTGTCCTCACTCCTGTAAGTAGCCCTTTGAAGCCAACGAAACTACTTTCTAAAATGTCTCTCCAAATACTTCTGAACATACCTTTCTCTTTGTCAACCCTTATAACCACAACACATTCATTCCTGCCGATGCGGATGAGTTTGTTTATGGAGCGGATACGTCTTCTGGACAGCTCGCTAAGGAGGATCATGCCTTCAATGTTGTTGTATTCCAGTAAGCTGACATATGCTCCCATTTCAGCAATGGACCTGACATTGACCATTACTACATCTTCCACCTCTGGAAATTTATGTTGATAGAATCTACAGCTTAATCCAGGCATTCTGGAACGGGAGGAAAAAGCAGAGAATTTTGTTTGCCTCAGTACAACACTGGACACAACTAATCCACTATTATGGGAAAAAGGGTGAGATTTAAACTGCAGGTGCAGGATGAAGAGCTTGCCTGCTTGGGATCAGGAACTGGGCAGACATCCAATTTTACAAACGCTGTGCTTGCATTAGTGTTC
Organism: Alligator sinensis; assembly: GCF_000455745.1. Taxonomy (NCBI): domain Eukaryota; kingdom Metazoa; phylum Chordata; order Crocodylia; family Alligatoridae; genus Alligator; species Alligator sinensis. The sequence continues at coordinate 1,137,110 of NW_005841991.1, forward strand.
ACTCAGCAGAAGTAATTTATTAAAAAGTATTCCTTTTAAAACTGGTATCTGTATTAGCACAATAATGCTGGAAACAAAGCTACTAAAAACTATTAAATCTGGTTTTGGGCACAATGCCTGATCGTGCACATGCGTGAAGCCTTTTAAGTAAGTAAATTCCCAGTCTGCCCTGATCTGTCACCCAGGCACCATATTATCCGGTTTTAATGAGGTGCTATATCCCACCATGAGCAGGTGATAAGGAGAGATACTGAGGTTCCTCAACTGTTTGGTTTGCAACAGGTTGCAAAACTGCAAACTTCAGCAGCAACAAGAAAAAACATACAAGGAAAACATCTGGCATTTACAGGAAAACAAATATTGTTGGATAAGTAGGATGCTGAAGTTACGGCTGGGGAATACAGTGCACTTCTGTACCCCGTGGGGAGCCCAGACTCAGTGCAGATTACTTGGGAAATCCTCTGAAAGGGGCTTTCTGGAGGCTAGGGTCAAAGGAACTATCAGAGTGGAAGACAGCACTCACCAATCCAAACCTAACCATGTCCTAGAGCAGGGGTGAGCAATTATTTCAGGCAGAGGGCTGCTTACCAAGTTTTGGCAAGCTGTTGAGGGCCACATTTCCCTCTCTGGCACAGGGAAGCAGGAATACCCCCATGGTCCCAGGCCAGAAGCCTCTGCTAGGCAGGGGTTTCTGGTTGGGGGGGGCAGAGCTAGGCAGGCCTTGCTGATGGGTTCTGCCACCAGCTTCCTCTGGGTCCTACTGCCCCTGGTTCCTGTCATCTTTGACAGGCAGCTAGGAGGAAATAAATATTAATTTTCTTAATTTTTTAGGGGTCCCACGGGCCGGATAGAATGGCCTGGCGGGCCGCATTCGGTCCCCAGGCCTTATTTTGCCCACCCCTGTCCTAGAGAAACTTAGGTTAACCCACGTAGATGCTGAGCAGGAGGAAGCACTTAAGAATTACATGGAACTTTCTCCTCCCCTCCTATAGTGAATTCTCTCAATCTGCTCATCCAACTGGTGCAAAGTTTCACGAGATCCAGTCAGAATCAGAATGAACCCTAGATGATGATCACGTAGCATGAGGTAAAGAAGATGCATTCTACAATCTTCAGTTGGTAGGAAGTTGTTGCTTCTTCTGAGGGAAAATCTGCTCATGGTGATCCACATACTGTGTAACTGCATTACCCTAGGACAGTAGTTCTCAAACTTTTCAGGGCCGGGGTACCCCACTACCACTTTTTGGAATGCAGAGGCACCCCTGCCTGAGAACCAGAGCTGGTGCTACCTCATCTTACCTGAGTGCTTCTCAGTTGTGCTCTGTTGCCAGGAAGGGCTATAAAACTGCCCCAGCTGCATGGGTAGTCTGGGAAGGGCTGTGCCATGTGCACACATTCTTCCTGTATTATGGCTCTGCCTGCCATATCTGGGGGAAACATGGGTGGGGAGAAGGGACACAGGGGGTGCAGACCAGAAAGAGCTGTAAGCATGATACAGTTTTGTTGGCTGATTGTACTGCTGTGGCACCCCTGAAGAAGCCCCATGGCATACCAGTTTAGAACCACTGTTTTAGGACACCCCCACTGGAATATTCGCTGCCAAGGTTTCAGACACCGATGCCTGGAACTGCCCTCCTCAACAAGCCAACCTACTGTGAGATCAGCACCGTGAGGCTCAGACCCTCCTCCCACTTCCGTAAGATCTGTTCCCACTTCCAGGGCAGAGTCTCAATCTGGATATTTCAAAGTTGTTGGTGGGGCAGGCCCCAGCGAGAATGGCTTCGTCTCCATCCTCCAACACCTTTTGTGAGGAAGAAGGAGAGAGGACAGTGGCAAGCAAGAAGTGTGACAGATGGGGACTCCCCAGGATAGGAGGGCCTGGGCAGAGGGAACCTCTGAGGATGAGTGAATTCTTCAGCTTTGAACATGTGCGTTATGTATACAGGTTTCCTTTGCTTTATGCTCTACATGTGTTCCTAGAAAATGGCACATAACTTATCTTCGCATAAAGGGAACCTGCTTTACACTGTAACAAATAGGGATACATTCTGAGACCTCCACTGTGCCCCCAGAGCCATTTCTACCACTTTTACAAGACAATTTTGGTACTCACCAACAGCAGACTATACACACAAGCACAGAGCACTATCATAATGGGGGTGGCAACTACAGAAACACGTGTCGCACACAACGAGGAACGCAGAATCACACAGACTATATTTTGATGTACGTCACTCTCACAATGCCTTGCACAAAGCAGCTGACCGTAGGCTTCCACCACACTATATATATATTTGTGTGCGTATCTAGACCAGAGGTGGGCAATTCTGGCTTGCAACCAAGATCAGGCCCACGGTGGACTCCATTTTGCAATAGCTCTGGGTCCCAGCTGCTCTCCATGGAGACCCCTGGGAGCACTGGGACATGACAGCGCTGGGCCACAGACCCAGGGCTCTGCCCCAGCCAGACCTGGTCCTGTCACGTCCCCACGCTCCTATGGTTTCCTTGAAGACTGGCCAAGCACTGTGTGTGCAGGGCAGGGAGCTGCTTTGGGCCGGGATCTGGCAGTGGTGAGAGTACAGGGTGGGGCTGAGGCAGAGCCACGATCTGCTGCCCATATGCCCCTACCCTGGTTGCAGAGGTGTGCGGCCAGCGGATTGCAGCTCTGCCCCTGCCCTGTCCTGGGCTGTCACCACCGCAAGACCCTGGCCCCAGCTGGAGCAGCTCCCTGGAGCCTGGCCACTCCTTGTGTGTACACGCCCATGCAAATATATATTTATACCTTTCAATGAACACACGTTGGCACAAGGAGCTGGAATGTCCATTCTCTAGGGGTATATACCCCTATATACCCACTATTGTCTATCTAGATAGAAGCGCACAGATATAGAATATTTGCCAGAGCATTCATAACACATCTCTACGTAACGTATAGTGCAGGGGGGCTCCGTGCGTTGGCTTCTACTGCCCCCAGGAGAACACAACCCAGCAGTGGGCTCTCCCCCTGCCTGAAGGGCGTTTGTGCCCGGAAACTGGAAATAACATTTTTTTTCCAACTACTTAGCTGATCCCATAAGAGATCACATGCACCCAGGGCGCTGCCCGCGGCCGCCCGCGCGGAGCCGGCACACGCGCTGCACAGGGCGCCAGAGGCCAGCTCGCGCGCACCGCCCCCCTCTCTACCTGGCGGGTCCGCGCGGGCAGTTGGCAGCAATCGGGGTCTCCCTCCGTTCGTGTCCGCCCAGCACTGCGCAGGCGCGCACCCGCCCCTTCCGCCCGGCAGCCTCGCGCGCAACGTCGGAGGGGGATAGGCTCCTTCCTAAGGGACCGCTGAGGTGCGGGGACTTCCGGGTGGCACAAACCACCCCCAGAAATCAGTTCTGCCCGTCATTTCCTGTGGTAAGGGCAAGATGGCGCCTCAGCTACGGAAGGCCACGTGACTGCTACTAGCCGGATGTACTGGAGCGGAAACGGAAGCGGTGGCAGCAGCAGCAGCCTATCACTCGTGGCTTCTTCCATTACCTCAGCGACGGGGGGTAGGGCTATCTGAGTGCAGCGGAACCGGGTCGGCCGGTGTCACTGTCCCTGCCCCTGCCGGCGGCGGCGCGGGGGAGCGTGGGCGGGGGCG
>NW_005841991.1:1140853-1184936 GCF_000455745.1 Alligator sinensis
CCCCGGCCGGGCCTGGGGGGACGGGCGCGGAGAGGAGGCGGGCGGAGGGCTTGGCGGCCGCTCCACCCTGAGTGAGGGTCCCCTTGCCGGACGGATGGTGCCTCGGTCCACCTTCAGGGTCTCGCTGCAGGGCTTGTGCTGCTGAGTGCAGGTCTGCGGGATAGCTGCTTTGCTGGTGCCTTCTGGCAGCAGCCGTGGCAGTGAGCTCAGACAGCAAATGTAGCTCCTGAGGGGTCAGCGCTGTACCCTTGTCAGCCCCGCTTATTTCTTCCTCCCCGGGGTGAAACACTGGGTACTTACTGATAGAGGCACAGCTTTGCTGAGAGAACCATCTGTACTCGCCATTCTTCCTGCTCAAATCCCCATCTTGGTATGGGGTACAACCTGTGACCTAACGGTATCAACAGCAGGCGCTAGCATAGCCCTGACTTAGACATGAAGAATGGGTTAGGGGCTAGGAGCAAGATAATTGACTCTTTAAGAGAAGGTGACATTATGTGAGTTGGAAAGTGAGGCCTTGATTCTCTGCTTGAATGCACATGCTACTTGTAGGCTGTTCCTGAAGGCAGAACTAGACCTTTTAAAGTCTTCTTTATAGAGCTGGTAGGGGAAGGTGAACTGAAACTTGCCTTTCCTTTCATTCAGATAGGAAATGCTCCTGCATCATGGTTATAGCGAAATACAGCATGTGGGGAAATGGGACATGTGAGATTAAGAAAAGAGAGGAAGTTAAATACTTGGGAGTGTAAAACCATATTTTAGTAATTTTCCAGATCCTAACAGCAAATGATTTGTCACATAGTCAGATGTCTTTGACAAAGCATGCAATGTGGCTATCATTGCAGCAGAACATGAGATGCTTGAGCTATGAAGCTATTCTTATGGTGTTGTTGAACTTCCCCAGGGGCATCCGCATTTTGCCCTGAGCAGCAAGACCATTCCTAGTCTGTTTGAAATTACCAGCTGTTGCCCACACCTTTAATAGGAAACTGGCAATGGTAGTTCCAGCCCTGCTGTCTTGATCCAGGTGGTCAGGCTGTGAGTTTCACCTCCTTGTTCAGGCTGGGTGTGGGGAGGCTCCTGTTTGTTGTATGTAGTGGTGATCAGTGTCTCAGAAAGGTCATTGCCTCAGTCTTGATACCTCCAGTTCAGTTGCCTCTCACTCCTGAAATGCAGTTTGCTAACCCTGGTGATGTAGGGACTCCAGGGTTAGAATAGGTGTTCTGTGAGTTGAGTCATTTTGATAAAGTCTGTGCTTTCCATTAAAGACTGGTTACACAAAGTGAAATGTGATTTCACTTTAACATTTGGAGAGAGTTAAGTATCGTGTTAGCATATGTCTTTCTACATCAGAAGCTTGGAGTCATTTGCTGTACCTCCTCTGCCCTTTTCTGATGGTAAACAGAATTGTCTGTAGTTTATACATGGAGCCTGTTAAATCTTACTTGGACCAGAAAATGAGCCAGCCTTTGATAGCTAGATGACAGAATAAGCCAGTTGATACAGGGCTGTGAAACCTCCAGACCTGTGATGTTTCAGGCAATTAAAAAAAAAAAAAAAAGGAAGCTTCCTTTCTGTTCCTTAAGGTACTGCTGACATTTGCAGTAAAAGTATGTGTGTGTACATGCACACGGGTTTGTCTGCCTCTATACTTATGTTGTTCCATCACTATGGGATGTGAACATCTTTCAGACTTTTAATGAAGTTATTCTTGAAACATGCCTTTGTAGTATTGCCACTGTACTTGTGGGCATCTGAGACAAATGGCAGTTAAATGGCTTTTCCAAGGTCACAGAGGAAGCTTGTGGCCTTGTCCCCACTACAGAGACAACCTGAGCAATACTTTTAATGTCTTTTCTACGTGTGCTAGGAATGCTTAGGTTGTTGCTCAAGTTAGCACAACTTGTTGCCTGCTAGCAGCCACTGTGTGTAGCTTGACTATTGTTTTGCAATGTGACTGCTACCACTAAACTCTGCAGTGAGGACATGCTTTGTGGCTGAGATGGAAACCAAACCCATGGCCCTTCTGACTTTAGTTCCTAAGTCTGCACAAGGAGCGAGTTTAATATTCTGTTCTGGTATAGGGGATGTGTTACACTATAAGTGTTTTACTTTGGAGACAGTCATAAATTATTTCAGTAACTTCTAAATTTCCCAAGTTGCTTCTTAGGATAGGGATTTACCCCACTCTTTGGACAGTGTTTCCTCTACACATGTGTATGAATTTGTTGCATTTGAGGCAAAATAGAAAGTTGGTTTGTATCAATATTTAATGAACTCGGGTCAGATGAGGAATCCTTGTCTCTCTTTTTTTTTTTTTTTTTTTTTTTGGTAGTATTTGCTGGGTGTTGAGAAGATTCAAGAGTTAAAATATCAGAAAGTAAATCTAATCTGTTCAGGACAATAGTGGGTTAATTTTGCTTTTCAGTATTGGTTCTAGATCAGTTAAGTTTCTGGGAGTTTTGATCGCTCATTGAATGGCTTTGTATAGTGGAATAACTGAAGGATTACTTGAGTGACGATGCCTTTTACAGCACTTTGAGAGCCTCAGCTTTACAATCACTAACCTTGTAAACCCCATTTGTGAGGTGGTATTATGAATTCCAGTTTGTAAAAAGCTGAAATGCCTGTGTGTGGCAAGAAAGAGGAATTTGTTCTGTTACTTCCTAATATTGATCATTTTCTGCTTCAGAAATATTTTTAACTTTCTCCTGATACCATTAGGTTACAACAGAAAGACCTTTTCTTTCCATGTTTAACAGGGCTCAGACCATCATGAAAGCTCGTTTGAAAGGGGCCCAGACAGGTCGCAACCTCTTAAAGAAAAAATCTGATGCTTTGACTCTTCGATTCCGACAGATCCTCAAGAAAATCATTGAGGTATGTGAATTGTGTTCTCCTCTTCATAGTTTCGTAATTTGTAGGGTCGGAAGGGATCTGAGCAGATCATCTTTCTCACTCTGTCAGGAACTCATTATGTACTTTCTCTAAATCCTGCATTTCCACACTGCTTAAGCTGCTACTGCTTTTATATAGGTTGGAATTCGGAACAACTTTGTGGGTAACCTGCATTCTCAGGTACTCGGGTAGCTCACAAAGGATTTGGGTGTGATCCCCATCCCCCGCATAGGATGCATGCAGTTTGCACGCTTTATTTTCTAACATCAAAGCCTGTATTTTGACATGACCTGCAAAATTCATTTCGGGGGAAATGATTCAGTGCTGATGATAAATAAAAGTTATGTTTAGGGGAAGGTGGACAGAAGTGGTTTTCCTCGCTTGTGGTGCACCTTTCAAATCTCTTCCCTCTACAAGCAGCCATAGAAGACTGAGGGGGGATTTGATAGCAGTCTTCAAATACCTGATTGATTTACAGAGAGGATGGAAATGGGCTTTTCTCTGTGGCTGTAGGGGACAAGACTAGGAGCAGTAGCCTCAAGCTTCAGCAAGAGAAATTTAGGAGTTTAGGAGGAACTTTCTATTAGGATGGTCAATCACTGGAAAAGGTTACCCAGAAAAACTGTGGAATGGAGATTCCTTCAGAGTTTTCAAGAGTAGATTAGGCAAACACTTGACTGGGGTGGTTTGGTCAGGGATGAACAGGGAGCTGGACTAGATGACTTCATGAGGTCCTTTCTAGCTCTACTTTCCTATGGTCCTATAGACCTGCTTCCTTCCGTACCCAAAGGTCTGTCTAGGCTCTGCTGGAAGTTGGCTGATGGTATAATGTGCCATAGGACTGGTTTTTAATTAGCCATGTATTCATGTTTTTTGAATTGCACCTGGCTTGGGAGGGTGCTGCTGACTTGTAATATCAGTTGCATGCTAAGCAAACTAGTAGGTAGGGATAACCAGTCCTGTCTAGATGGCTCTTGTTTCTTTATGAAGGCAAGCAGTGCTCTTAGGCATTCATGTTCTCTGCAGTACCAGGAGGAGGCCTAAGGCTTGGAATGCTGCTGAGTGTTTTGTTTTTTGCTCTTGCAACTGGCCTGTGTCCAGCACTGCTTTGACTGAAACTGCTGCTGAAAACCTCTGCAAGCAGTGGTTCTGTTTCATGTTATAGACAAGCCATCAGAACTGGTCAGACAAGAACATGGCAGCCAAGCTAGTTGCCTTCAGACTTGGGAAGGCAGCAGTGCGTTAGTTCATATCCAGATTTTCGTTTCAGTATTTTCTTTGCAGTTATAAGGGCTAAGCTTTATCTGTGTTGGGAAGAGTTGCGGAAAAAAAAAAAAAAGGCACGTGTTCTGTAATCTACTGAGAGGTATAAGAACCTGTGGGAGTCTGAATTAAAGGTGGGGAGGTTGTATTGAGGATCTCAGTTTGTGATAAAACAGAGGTCTTAAAGGGAGATATTATAATTGGTCTTATATTGTGTATCCAACTGTACTGTGCACTGAATCTTGCAGGGCTTGTAACCTGCATGCTTTTGACCAACAATTTTGGAGAAACTTTGGGATACAGGATTTTCTTCTTCTTGTCTTAAATGTTGGCAGCTGTCTGCTTTACACTGCTAATTTTCCATGATTTTCAGGACTGATGATTGTTATGTTTTAAACTTGCTTCTCTGTTTCCTCTCAGACCAAATTATTGATGGGTGAGGTGATGAGAGAAGCTGCCTTTTCACTTGCCGAAGCAAAGTTCACGGCAGGAGACTTCAGGTGAGGACCACTGATTAGCATTTCAGCACGGAGGATCCTCAATAGTGTCCTTTGCAGAAGTGATCAGCTGTTGACTTTTTTTTCCCTTTTGGGGAACGAGTGGAAAAATTAAAAGGGAAAAGGCAGCCTCATGATAAGGTGGGGGGAAACAGTTTGTGCTAGGAAAACATACTTTGGAAGTCAAACACATATGTAAATTAACAGCCCTGGTTTTCATGCAAGTGTAAATCCTAAGTTGATTAAGTAACAGCTTTTGCTAGTTGGACTCTGAAATGCAGAGACATGAGTGTGCGACAGAACATTGGGCTAGTTTTCCTTTTGCTGTTTCTTGCGAAGCTAGAAAGGCAGGGTTTTTTCTTCTCTGGATACATCACCACTTACCACTGTCATGAGGAGATCTACTCTAATTTTCCTATGCTACTGACTCAGAAGGGGATCTTTTCTCCCTTCTGGGTGAGTGCAGCTCATCATAGGATTATTGAGGGCTGCACATATAAATTAAGAATAATAATTCTTTGATTTCATCAGAGTTCTCTGACTTTTTTTGTAGTCCTTTTTTCTTTCAAGAGTAAATTATTATTTCAGATCAAAGATATTATATTTTTTTTAAACCTTTCTGATCAGGTGTAAACATGGCAGAATGAATTTCTGTAAACCCTCATGCAAACGATGCAACCATGTTGCCTTGGACTGTGATGACAGAAGACTTGGTAAAGCCAAGCAGGGCTAGGTATCCTTACTGCTGGAAATAAGGGGTCTCATCCTTCTGGCATGGGGATGTACTTTTGATTCAGTAGATTAGGGGTGTTGAAACCATCAGGACCTGTGGGCCAGATGAAGGTTGCTGGGCTGGTCTGCAACCCAGATGGGGGCCAACCCTTTGTGCAGGGCCATGGTGCACAGCACAGACTGGTTCCAGGGATCACTACGCACACAGCTTATGGAGCCAACATTGACGTGCACTGGCCCCAGCACACGTGCTGCACTTGGTGCTGCAGGCAGCACAGGGGTCAGTCCAGAGTACTGCATGCAGCCTATACCCCAGACTGCCTGTGCCACATGTAGTACCAGGTCCAGCCTGTGTGCCATGCATAGCACGTGCCCTGCGTGCTGCGTGCACAGTGAGCCCTGTGCCTGGCATGTACTGCATGCAGTGTACAAAGTTTGACTGGCAAAACAGCTGGCATGGGTGCATGCTGCATGCAGTGCCCTGCTGGACCAGTCCTTTGCAATGGTTTTAACAGGGTCCAATACAGATTGGTGCTAGCTCCCGAGCCAGAGCCAACAGGGCCAGTTGGAGAGGTACTGCTTGCAGACCCAGACTAACCACCTGTGCTGTGTGCATGGCTTGTAGGGCTGGAGCCAGTATGTGGGGTCAGTCCTGAGATCTACGGGCCAGATCATATGTCTCCACAGTCTGGATCCAGCTTGCAGGCCATATGTTTAAGACCCCAGCAGTAGATAGCTCTTCTCTTTTAAAGCAGCAGTAAATACCCTAATGTAGGATTTGGGATACCACTTCTTGCTGGAGGTGCACAACCTCCCTAAAATCTTGCAGTTTCATTTGGAAGTGGTACCTTTCACTTCCTGTTCTAATCTGTTACAGTGCTGAGCTGTAAACATGGGCAGATCCTCTTCTCCTTAAAGGAACTTCATTTATGTGCGTTTAAAGCAAGTACGTGCATATAGGTTATAAATCATTGTGGGTCCTTTAAGTACTGTAGAAACTTGACTTTATTACACAACAGTATTGAGGGTGGACAGTCCTTACATGTTTCTTTCCATTTGTCTTGATTGTTCTCTCAACCAAGTTGGCCTTTGGAACTTGGACTTGGATGTCAGCTTGGGGTAATATGCAACTTAGTCACAGAATGCCACTAGGAAGTCCCTGTGAAGTTGCCTGCCAAGTATGCTGCTAGTTTTTGGGAACCAATATGAGGCTCAAAAGTACATTAATGGCCAATGGTCAAATGTACATTTAACGGACTTGGACTTGCCGCTTTGGTTTTGCAAGCACTGCTTTAGTTTTGCAATTGGAGTTTCATTGCTCTTGTGTTAACTTGCAGTTCATTTGCAAGAAGCTTGCTGCACTGAACTACTAGTGTTTGTGAGTGAACTGTCTGCCTGAACTGAACACTAGTTGCACCGTTTTTTGAAGCAGGTTGACAGCTGCTTGCTGTATGCACACAATAATCAGTTAAAGTACAATTGGATTCTGCCTAATCAAGATACGTTTGCTTCCTTTCAGTACCACTGTGATCCAGAATGTGAACAAGGCTCAAGTCAAGATCAGAGCTAAGAAAGACAATGTAGCAGGTGACTAGTTTCCAACTTTTAGCAAAGCATGGGTATTTCCCATTGGTTTTTCCTGGGAAGACTCTGGAATACATAGGTTTGTTTCTAAATCTGTGATCCCACAGTCATGTTTCTCCCTTCCTCCATTAGTAGTAAAGACACTTGCTGAGAAAATAACAACTTTTGCTTATAAATTTGTCTTGTTTTCTTAATGGTAATAAGAAGTTAGTAGGATGTTTGCTGTGGCAAAACCTTTGAGTGTTGGGGTGCTCCTGGAGATACAGCCTGAGTTTGTATAAACTTATTGGTCCCCCATTCTGCTGAATGGGTAAATTCAGATTATTAATTAGGGCAGAAATCCTGATTTACTACAGGTAATTTGGTAAAGCAAAAGGGATTATTAAAAGGAAGAACAAATGGTATGAAATAGAAAAAGTGATCAAATGCTTTGGCAACAGATGATACAAGAAGACTGACAGAATCATTGCAGACTACCATCCAGACCTCAAAAATTCCTGTGAAAATCCCCTGGGGTCAACCTTTCCTCAGTCACACCTAGCTCCTTCAAATAGGGACTTCCCTTCCCCTGTCTTCTTGCAGGGAGTACCCTCTCTTGCTACCCCCTAACAGTCACTACCTTGATAACATTACACACAGCCTTCTCCAGCCCCTCTGCCATCTGCCTTCAGGGGAGCCAGAGAATCCTCTAGTGTTTCTGCCTGTGGAACTGACGGGGGTTCTGGGGTTATTAGATTCCTATCCCAGTAATCAGCTGACCTACAGGGAAAACCCATGTTCTCCAGAGCTTTGTTCTATGCAGCCTTAATGACTAAGTGGCAGAAGCTGTCATGTTCCCAGAAGCCAATTCTAATAGCAGTCACCATCAGGAAAGCATTTTCTCACATGCAGCCTAAACTTTAGCCTGATTTCATTCTATTATTAAATATTCTTGATGTTTTCCTTTTAAATACTTTTATGAGTATTGCACCCACAGTCTTCACTTAACTCAGCTGTATGCATGTAGGGTCTCTTAATGTTATCTTAAATCTATTTTTCAAGTTGAAATCTATAGCTGTAGTGCAGTATGTTCTGCTTCTCCAAGCATAGCACTATAGTTTGAGTAACAAATCTTGGCATACCGCTTAAACTCATGTCTTTTTAACAGGTGTAACCCTGCCGGTGTTTGAGCACTACCAAGAAGGAGGAGATAGTAAGTACAAAACACGTTTTATATCTCCAGATGTGTGTTGGGAGTAGGAGGAAAGTTTCTAGTGAAAATATCTAATGGTTCTGGGTATTTTTATCAGCACAGGCAGTAACAATGCAAACTTCCTCCATGCTGCTCTGCCTTTGTTCCTCACCCCTGACCTGGAGGAGTTGCCTTCAGGGATTGGAGAGGAGTTTAACTTCAGATGTCAGTAGAGATTCAAAATGCAGAGGTTACTTTTGATAGTAGAAGATTGCTTTTGATAGTAAATATGTCTGTGAGCAACTAATATGGGAGTGGTTAACAGTGTATATATTGTAGTGTAGTTATCCAGCAGTTATGACTCTCTGCACATACCAGCCTCTGCACGGCTAGAACATCTGACAGAGGTGAAAGGTTCAGCATCCCATTGCCAGTGCTGGAACCCTCCCTGTACCTGTAACTTGTGGCAACCTGATCCTTATTGTTGGGGATACTAAAATTGATGGGTTGTTTTAGGTTATGAGCTGACTGGCTTAGCAAGAGGCGGGGAACAGCTGGCAAAACTGAAGAGAAACTATGCAAAAGCAGTGGAGCTGCTTGTAGAACTGGCCTCATTACAGGTGGGTGAGAGAAGACCAGCAAAGGTGCTTCTCATGCTTCTGCTTTCTAACAGTTGTTAGCTTTGGAGGCACAACAATCTCTGCAGTTTCTCAGTATGAGTACCTTCACCCTTTGAGATGTGAAGTCCTGGCAGCTAAGGGCTTCAGTGTTCTTACTTTTCTGCAATCCTTTTTCAGTGTGTCCCTTCTTTCTCAGTGGGGTCTGCAGTTTCTTCTCTTTTCTTTCTGCCCCACCACCATCCTTCACCAATGGCGCCTGCTGGCAGCCACAGCCACTGAATGCCTCCTCTTTGTCTGCTGTTGATCCTTCACTTATATTTCTTCCTGCTGCACATATATGAGAGAGGAAATATAGGAGAGAGGCCACAAGGAGGTCACTGAAGAGGTGTATCTCACTGCTATTCTGAAATCTGTTGTGATGCTTAGCTAATAATGTCTCTGTAGGTTGCCAGTATTTGGTCAGCAGAAGGGAGCCATAATGTTAATGGCAATCAACCTGTTTATACCAGGGTAGACTTGAGCCTTTCAGAACAGCAGACTTGGCTGACAGAAGCCAGTTGGTTTTGCTTGTATGTTGAAAATGCTGGCCTTCATTGTTTTGCTAATTATGTAATCTCATTTTGTCAGACTTCCTTTGTTACTTTGGATGAAGCCATTAAGATAACGAACAGGCGTGTGAATGCCATTGAACATGGTAAGTGCATTGGAAGCTTTAAGACCATTATGATTTTTGAGCCTCTTTAGGAGATCATAGAATCATAGAGAAGTAGGGCTTGAAGGGACCTCCAGAGGTCATTTAATCCAAACCTGTGCCTGCGGGAGGATCATCCTTATCCAAATGATTAGCAAAACTATGCAGTCAATTCTGACAAAGCAACAAGAGAAAAGGCCCTAATGTGCCACAGTTAAAGCAGAGGGACCATGGTAGCCAACATTCTGTTGTTGCAAAGGTTGTTAAAATATGCTCAAGAGATAACAGAAAGAGGGCCATGCTCCCCATTACCGAGGAAGGCAAACCCCCCCACAATCTGTACTGATATGTTCATGGGGTAAAGTTCCTTTCTGACCCCAAATGTGGCAATTGCTCTGACCCTGGATGGAGGGGCATGGCTTTCTAGCTGGGAACCTCTGTGTTTAAGTCCCATCAGGAACATTTGCACATCCCAGTCAAAATCCCTAGCCTTGGCTGCAGCCAACACCCAATGCTTCTGAGGAAGACTTTAAAAAAAACAAACAAACAAAAAAAACCCAACCCCTGACATGTAGTAGTGTAAGGCAGAAAAAATTCCCTCCCTGCTGCAAATGGCAACCAGCAAAACTCAGGAGCGTGGAAAATACCTGTAGTAGAGCTTAAGCACAGGTATTCCTAGATCCTGGACCAATGCCTGCTCAACTTCTTGAACACCTCCAGTGACAGAGAGTCCATGGTTTCCCTAGGGAGGCTATTCCACTGTCTCACTGTTCTAACAATGAAGAAGTTTTTCCTTCTATCCAACCTAAACCTGCTTTGCTGCAACTTTGAGCCATCAGTCTTGCCTATGCTAGCAAGAGAAAAAAAATATTTTCCCTCTATTTATGGCAACCCTTCAGGTATTTGAAAGTTACCATCTCGTCTCCTCTAAACCACTTTTTCCACAACCTGAACATGTCTGTTTCCTTCAACCTCTCCTGTATGATTTGTCTTTCAAGCTCCTTATTATTTTTGTGCCCCCACAGCCCCCTGACCCTCTCTAACTTCTTTACATCTTTTTAAAAATGTGGAGCCCAAAACTGCACACAGTACTCTAGATGAGGCCTGGCCAGTGCTGAGTAGAGAGGCATTATTGCCTCCTGCATCTTGCACATACTGCTTCTGTTGTGCAGCTGCATCACAACTGCAGACTCATATTGATTCTGTGATATATATCAAGACACTTGGATTCTTTTCTGTAGCGTTGCCATCCACCCAGATGTCACTTGGTTACATTTTGTATTTTTGATTATTCTTCCTGAGGTGTAGCACCTTGCATTGGTCAGCACTGAACTTTCATCTGGTTAGTTCCAACCCAACTTTCCAATCTCTCAAGATCCTTTGGAACTGTGCTCCTTCTGAGCGCAGTCTTGGTACTTAATTGATCATTTTCTTAGTCTGCCTTACTGTTTGAGGACTTTCTGTACAGATCAAGAGTTGCTATCAATATTACATATGTACAGTAAACCATGCAATGCTGCTCATCATAGGGAAACAAAGGTAGTGTGAGCATTGGAAGAGAGATCGAGGTAGCTGTTTTTAGGTCCTGTAGGTCAGCTGTTCCGAAATGGTGGTCTGCAGAGTTTGCCAGTGACCTGCAAAAACCTGGTGAGTCACATGGGGTTGTCTGGAAGGAAAGGGAAGATTTAATACACTGTACTAAGGCATAACATAAAGCAACTGTTTTTGTTGCCATGGGAATGCTCTGTGACACTTTTTGGAAGGCAAGGGAGGTAGGTGATTGGTGTGCAAGGGAAAGCAAGCGAGAGGCAATCTGTCTATTAAAATAGGGATCATGACATTTAAATTTTGATAACTCTTGATGCAGAACAGACTCTGGGGTTGCAGTCATTCTGTGAATTTCATTAAAGTACTTTTAATGATGTGCTTCATCACGTTTCTGTCTGAAGATATATATACAGGTGCTTAAGATGGTGCTTCTGGACCTAGGATAATGTCATCAAACACTGTATCATGCCATTAGTTGACTGAGATGGATGTTATCTTGTACCTTTTGGTGTCATCCCCAACCCTGAAGTATTTTCCATATTTTTGATATTTGCACCTCCTGCCTTTTGCCAGCTCTGCAGTATTGTCCATGTGCAAAAGTACACTTTCTTCTTACATTTCTGCCATTTCTTCTTACACTTGTTATCCAGTTTCCATCTTTGGACACCAAGGGTGCCTATACATGTGTTCCAGCACATTCTCATTAGAAGGCGTCGGAGCACACTTGATTAATCGAGTCTGCTGGAGCATTTTGATAGGAATGCTCCAGCATCCTGCAGCATTTTGTGTTCAGTGTCCCACGTTTCAAAATAGCGGCAGGGGCACTTTAACTAAAGCTTGTTCGAAGAGCTTTAGTTAAAGCACCCCCGCCACCATTTTGAAACGTGGGACACTGAATACGAGATGCTGTGGGCATTTTAATTACAGCGGCTTCTAAAAGCCACTCTAAATAGCACCCTCCTCCTTCCCCCAAGCTTGTGTATAGACACGCCATGATTATTTCAAAAGCCTCATCAAGTCATGGCTGTGGAGACATCTACCTTTTCACAAGAAGGGAACATGACCATGCACTACATTCCTGTTTCCTCTTTGAACTGCTTCATTTGGACTACAGTTTTAAGCTGTCCTCCTCACTTAAAATACTGCTTTCCATGGACTTGCCCTATTGAACTGTCAGGCCTTGTCTGCTTCTGGCCACTCAGATCCTGTCACTGTGAGAGTGGCTTCCTGTTTGGCCTTCCAACTAATCTTGGTGGTGTTGGTGTGCAAGCCACCGCCTTTGCCAGTCTTGTCCCTTGCTGTAACCTTTCTGACCTTTTAAAAAGTTGCCACCTTCTGTCTTTATGGCAAATTATTTTAAATGTTTTTACACCACACACAGTTGGGCACATCTTCTGGCAGCCAGCTTTGTGTGAAAGACATTTTACAACGCTTGTTTGTTTCCTTCATTGAAAAAGGGATACTAAAGCACTTCATAAACTTGGGTTTTACTGTGGAAGACTTTAATGTGGCAATTATGTACCTTTCGAGACTGGTAGTAGGAGGGTAGAAATACCCATTCAGTAGAGCTGCTCAAAGAACCTGATAGCAGAGTGCCATTTCCAAAACTGTAATTTGTCCAGTATTGTTAAATACCTCAATGTCTGTAGATATGTCCTGTGATCCAAGTGATCAAAGTAGTATTGGTGGATCTCATTCCGCCTCACTCAAGAAAGCTCCTCCCACAGCATAGTGCCCCAGTATACAGCATATCTGATCACTGTTTGCAGCAACTGGATGGTTCTTGGAAGCCTATACTGTTAGTAATGAAAAAATCTGACCTCTTTAGCTTAATTTGGAAGGGGTGGGAGGAGATTGCAGTTTAAGACTGTAGGGATGTGGAAAGAGAGCAGATTGTTCAGTCTAAAGGTGAGAGAGGATTAGCGACCTGAAGATGTCCAAAGACAAGTTTTAAGTTAGACGCATGCAAAAAAGTTCTTCAAGGAAAAACAGACTGAACTTCTTTTTCTGTTTCCACTGGACCCCCTACAGCTGTCTGTGCTAGAGCATTGGTGTAGAACACAAGGTTAAAGAAAACAGCATTTAATTGGCCATGTGCTCTGATGGAAGCATTTAAACCAGAGGTAGGCAACGTTTTTTGGCCGGACTGCTGAAAAAACCATGATGTCTACCTTGGAAGGTGCCGGAGTGCCGACATGCCTGGAGCAGCTGTTTGCAGCTTCCTGGCTGCAGCCAACCCACGGAGCCCAGTCTACGTGCAGCAGGGCTTGCAGCCTCCCAGCCACCTGCTGGAAGCATCCTGAGCTCTGTGGCTGGCAGCAGCTGCTTAAAGCCCAAGCTGGCGGTGGTGTGCCGAGCAAAATGGCCTTGCGTGCCATGCTTGGCATGTGTGCCGAGGGTTGCTGACCCGACTTTAAACCTTTCCCAGACAAACTGATCACTGGGCTGACTTGACATGTGCATAATCTGTCATTTGCACTCTGTCAGCTCCATTTTCATATTTAGTTTGACAGCAGTTAAATGACTTCCTTATTTGTTTCTCTCAGTGATTATTCCTAGGATTGAGCGCACACTGTCCTATATCATCACGGAGTTGGACGAGAGAGAGCGAGAGGAGTTCTACAGGTATGACATCTAGGTGTTTGGGACCAGGCTGGTTCTATCACTTCCCTTTCCTTACCCCAAACTGATCCTTTGGAGAATAAAGAAATGGTGAGGGGGAGTTAAGGAGAGAACTGTCCTCTGTGTCTAGGAATGCTCAAGCTCATCAAAGCTGCACAACAGAGATTCATAGCTGGGTGGGAGGAAATAAAGCCCTGCCTCTGTGTTTGGGTCTTGACATTACGTTCTGGGGCTAAGTCCTTGGGAGGGATCCTTGCTGTACAGTGTCTTGCTCTAAGGAATCTCATTTCCTTTTACGACCAGGTGACCTATTACCTGGACAAGGGAGAAGAGTTTGATGTCATATATCTTGACTTCAAAAAAGCCTTCGATCTGGTGTCCCATGATCGCCTCTTGGAGAAACTGGCCAATTGTCGCCTTGGGTCCTCCACGATCCACTGGCTGGAAAATTGGCTCCGGGGTCGGACCCAGAGGGTAGTAATCGATGGAAGTCACTCATCGTGGTGTCCTGTGACCAGTGGGGTCCCCCAAGGCTCTGTCCTTGGACCCATACTGTTCAACATCTTCATTAATGATGTGGACACTGGAGTCAGAAGCGGACTGGCCAAGTTCGCCGATGACACCAAACTTTGGGGCAAAGCATCCACACCAGAAGACAGGCAGGTGATCCAGGCTGACCTGGACAGGCTCAGCAAGTGGGCGGACGAGAATCTGATGGTGTTCAACGCCGATAAATGCAAGGTTCTCCACCTTGGGAAAAAAAACCCGCAGCATCCTTATAGGCTCGGGCTTCTCAAGCAAATCTCGGGACGTCATTCTCCCCCTGTACTCGGCCTTAGTGAGGCCGCAGCTGGAGTACTGTGTCCAGTTTTGGGCTCCACAATTCAAAAAGGATGTGGAGAAGCTTGAGAGAGTCCAGAGAAGAGCCACGCGCATGATCAGAGGTCAGGGAAGCAGACCCTATGATGACAGGCTGAGAGCGCTGGGGCTCTAGCCTGGAAAAGCGCAGGCTCAGGGGTGATCTGATGGCCACCTACAAGTTTATCAGGGATGACCACCAGTATCTGGGGGAACGTTTGTTCACCAGAGCGCCCCAAGGGATGATGAGGTCAAATGGTCACAAACTACTTCAAGATCGTTTCAGGCTGAACATAAGGAAGAATTTCTTTACTGTCCGAGCCCCCAAAGTCTGGAACAGCCTGCCACCGGAGGTGGTTCAAGCGCCTTCATTGAACACCTTCAAGATGAAACTGGATGCTTATCTTGCTGGGATCCTATGACCCCAGCTGACTTCCTGCCCTTTGGGCAGGGGGCTGGACTCGATGATCTTCCGAGGTCCCTTCCAGCCCTGATGTCTATGAAATCTATGAAATCATTTGTTGCACAGAGCAAGGTTGGTGGTTTTTCACAGCACCAAAGAAAGGTAGTCTTCTTCCAGATCTTTGATAGGATTTTTGATGGAGCCTGGCCTGTGGGCATCCTTCAAAATGAAAGCTTCAGCTCTTTATATCGGATTCCTAAATGGGTACTGAAGCTCTTGCTTGCAGACACCTGTCTAGACATGATGCTAGTTGTCATCCTAGTTTCAAGCTGACAGAAAAAGCGGGGAGGGGAATAATAGAATGGAGAGAGGTGGAGGAGTAATTGTTTACAAAAAGAGCACATTGTGTGCACTAAGATGTGTAAAAATGCTTTAGATGATCTTTTCCCTGGAAGGAATGCTTAGTGCCATGCGTGCTAGTGAATTAAAAGGGAAGTTGTTCTTCAAGGTGCTCATGCTGTTAGGCTGTGGTGCTGAACATGGCTCTAACACCTGGTATAAGGAGCCAAGAAGCAAACTATATGCCTTGGATGCATCTGCAGGTTTTTTAAAGGCTTTCAGAAATGAGGATCTTGGGAGGGCTATCAGAAGAAGGTAGCAGACTCAAATACGAGCCTTTCTGACCTAAGGGAAATCTGTTTTTTGGGCCATTTCTTCTATCCCTCTGTTTAACCTCTTAGTATTAAGCTTTCCCAAGCACTGAGCTCCCCAAAGTCATTGTTTTGACTTCTCATTCCCCTTCTCTGTTCCTTTGTACCTGTAATCTTCCTGTGTACTTCTTTCTCTTCCTACCTGGTCATTCTTTTTCTCTTGTCTGTCAACTAACTCTAACTCTACCCTGTAAGCAATGGATGAAGTTTTTAGGATTTCCTCATAACCAACATGAGCCCCAAATAAGTAGGTAAATAAATAGTAGCTTAATTCACAGATGGAGGGAGGGGGGAAACTGACCCCTAATCAAAGTGGCAACATCAGATTTTTAAATGGTCAGCTGCCAGCCTCATTCAGTCTCTTCCTTACTTGTGCTCTAGACTACAGAGGGATGGAGTGTTTTTTGTGGCAAAAGGTGACTAATATTCTGTCACACTGTATTTAGCACAGGTGTGCTACCAGTGAAGACTTTGTAAATCACCTGGACTCTCTTCCTGTAGATTAAAGAAAATCCAGGAGAAAAAGAAAATATTGAAAGAGAAGTCAGAAAAAGAGCGGGAGTTGTGGAGAGCAGCTGGTGAGGAACGTGAGCCTGCCAACCTGCTAGTAGAAGAGAAGGATGAGGACCTCCTCTTTGAGTAGCTCTGTACAGGGGGACACAGAGGGTGGTGTGTTCACTGGGATATTACTCTGGAAAGTATTTATAAATGTGGCTCTTCATTTGGTGTATTGGCCTTGTAATCGGATTGGACTGTGGCTTTTTCCTGGGAGACTAGAATTCTGGGAAGATGACTGCTGAGGGTAAAGTTTGGTCTTTTGTCATTCTTACAAGAAAAGCTTTTTGGTGTATGATAGTGGCCTAGTACATCTCGTCTACCACACACATTTGATGATTCATTTCCCATTAAGAATGAATATATACTCCCCTTCCTTTTTCAGGGCATGTGTAAAATGCAGAATAGTCAGTCCCTCTGCTTTTCTTTCTAGATGGTGGAAAACAACAGGTGGGGAGAAGAAAATGCATGATACTTGAAAAAAGTTAAACATGTGTTTCTACAACTTGAAAGATGTTGAGGGTGAAAACCCAGCTTTCTAAACTTGTTCGTGAAATCCACAGTCTTATATGATTGAACACATTTGTTGCACAATTGTTACCATTTGCCTGGAAAAAAAATCTTTCATTTTGTGATTAGATTTTGCCAATTCATGTGCATGTCTATGCTGTATAACAGTAAAAGAATCTTAAATGTCTGTGGTGCTTTCTGCCAGCACTTAATAAAGCATTATAAAGTTGTAAGCTGACAACCCTGGAATCAGTGCAAAGGTACCCTCATCTTGAACTGGGGTTTACCATGACAGGGTTATTTCTATGTTCACTTATAACTCTGTGTTTACTCCCAAGTCATCTTACCACAGATAAGGGATAAACATTTATATGTAACTCAAAACTGAACTGAAAGGGCAACTTATTTTAGTGAACCAGCCTTTTCACTAAGATGGGCTTTCCAATCCTTGCTGGATTGGTTTTGGGTGAGCAGGCTATACTTGGGCTAAATGAAAGTGATTTTTCCTCTGCTTTTCATGCACTGCTGTGACAGTAAATGCACTTGCCTCCAATCCTCAGGAAGTAAATACAGAGTTTGGTTAAGAGATTGAGACACTGGGCTGTGTCATTTGTTTCAATAACTGGTTTCTCCAAGTTTACTTTGTAGTAGACCTTCTTAGCCCAGCATTTTCTTGAGCATAACTCACTACTGGTTGTTCTTGCATTTTTCCTGCTAATTCTTGCAGCCAATATATGCAGGCTGAGTACTACACTCTGTAAGGAAATTCAGGAAAGTTTCTGTTGAAGGTAGACTTCAAAGACAGTTAAGTCTCTCTGAAAAAAAAGTATGCATACATGTGCGTGTAGTGGGGGAAAATATTCCTCAACAGTTGGCTGTGGGGAAAAAACTGGGTTCATATCTTCAAGTGCTAATCTAGAGCTAAAAATAGGCATTTTTATCTGCATTACTAATAAAAAAACTTAATTACCAAACACCTAGCATGTCAGGGAGGTTCTTGTTCAAGGGATGAATTTTTTTTTTTATAGCCCCCCCCAAACTTCTTTTAGTCTTCCCTATGAGGGAAAAAAATCATTGTTAGGCAATCTTCCTCCTATAATAATAAGGCTGTTCAGAGCAGGGTTATGACAGTGTACAAACTTACCACCTGCCAAATGAGCAGTCTGCTGTGGAGTGCAAGAAGATAGGGTCTTCTCAAAAACAGCGTTAAGATCATTAGACTAACACCATGTACAGAACTGCATAACTTCCACTATGCACTCCCTATCATGAGTGTATGGTAGTGCAAACTTAATATAATGAGGGCATGGGGAAGACTTTCTGCTGTTGCCCTCAAATCCTACTGAGAAATAAGTACAAGAGCAGACTAAGCTCATCCATTAATTTGGGATCTTCCCTATCAAATGTTTTCTAATGAGCTACTGCAGAAGCAGCCAATACTTTTATCTACTTGGATGCCCAAAGGACACTTCATTCCCCTCCCCAGCACCGTTTATTTTTTTTTGCACAGATGGGTGACACTACTGAACCAACTGAAATGCTAAAGTAACAGTATTCACAACACCCAACGCAGTCTTTGCTTAAGTACTTGCTAATACAGAAAAAACAACTTTGAGTTTAGCTGCATCAGGTAAAATTGTACAGTGATTTATTTTAAATCTAGAAATATTTTACATTTTTTACATCAGCGTGCAGTTCATGATGTCTCAAAATACAGAGTGCAGGTACATGTATAAAAGTACAACATGGGGCTAACCACAGTTAAGTGATACCTTAATTTTTAAGGCATGAAGTCCCCATCTTATTTTAAAAAGCCACAATTACATTCATACTCCTTAATACTTTTGTTCAGTTCAGCTAACAAAATGCGTTTTTCAGTAAGTCCGGATTGGTAAAAAATATACCTTCCCCTTTCAAGCTTATGATAATGCTGTAGTGTTCCACTGTCTTTAACTCCAAAGGGAATTAATACATTTTTCCTTCATGATAAAATGGTAGAATGTGCTTTCTTACTCCATTTCAAAGCAATTCAAGGTCCAGCCCTAACACTGGTGGAAAATGCAGAGCCTGTTTTACTTCTCAGCATTGCCTAAGCCTACCCATAACTGGAGACCAAGCCAGCATTAGGCACTATGACCTACCAACTTCTGACTTCCATAACTTGATCTCATTGTGAACTAAAGAGCACACACAAAAATGAAGAGCAGGTACAGTTGAACATCTGGCAACAAAGTGTAAATCTACATATGAGAAACTTGTTTAATAAAGTTTTCATCTCACACAATTCAGGGGAACATGAGAGAGAAAATAAAGCGCTTATTAGTCCAAAAGGAAGAACAATGTACCAGCCTTCATAAACATTAACAGTCTGACAACATGGCCACAATGCTGCATGCAATATTGCATCAAGGCAGTCACCGTTACACTGAATACAGTTCTAATATGACAGGAAGTTTGTGTCAGTATCATTTAAAGTTTCCTTTTGCTGCCTGTCTACAGACTATTCTCAACCCAGCTCTAGAATCCTATTAAACAGCACACAACTTCTCTAAGGCAGTCGACTTGCTAGGGGGCTCTAGCCAGTGAAGATAAAATGCAGTGCATTTGTTCACTACAGAATGTTAGTCCACTAACTATGAAAGTTACTTGAAACTAACTTGCTCACTATGTACCCTACAGCTCTTCATTCAACTGCGAACATAAAAAGGCAAGGGTTTTGCCTGAATATATTCCATTAAACTTTGTTGTTAAAAGTATATACAATACAATGTCAAAAAACAGCTAACTTTGTTCCTCAATGTTAAGTTGAATTCAACTACCTAATGATGTAATTCCAGTGTTTAACTGAGGGAACAAGGAAATGCTATGCCTAAAATGAAAACAAAAAATCACATTCAAGTTTGTTCACGTGATCCAAAAGCAAAAACAAGATACTTACTCTTTAGTTTCACTATTTAAAACAGCACTGCTACAGATGTGACAGCTGCAGCCCTTAAATCTTCACAGGTCAGAAAATTATTTCAGGGTGTAGGAACATTCTGATCTTAGTTGGCAGAATATGGTAGAACGTAGACCTTATATTACATTTCTGTTCCTCGAGTTCTTTCTCCCCCTTCCTTTTTTTGGCGGTTTTTTAAAATTCCCCTTCTATGTGACTTCTAAGTCAGTTGCCAGTGCTTTACACTCAGTTTTACTGCAATACTGAGCAAATGCAGAACAGTAACTTACTGGTCAATTAAATACTGGTTTACATTACTCAGCAGCTACATTCAGCAAATTTAAATTCCAGTTAGTAACCAACAGTCAACAAAACATACCAGCCACTGACAGATGTGGACCCCCCACACCCTCTTAAAAAAAGCCAACAACACTTTACCGGAAGAGGAAGTGCACTAGTTTAATCTAGCTCCCCAGCGTCTGTATGGATCAGGAATTTCAGTTGGACTTTTTGGTTCTTTTATCTAAAGCCAATTCAAGTGCCAAAAAGCTCTGCTGAAGTGCCTGATCTATATAGACAGGTGAGCCTGTCAAACTAACATAATGCCTCTTTTGGACATGCACTGTGCGGTACACCTAGCTGAAAGTACATTTTTTTCCGCCACATCTGTAAGCAGCCACCATGTCCATACAAAAATAGAAGACAATCTTCCAACGTTCATCACATTATCCTATTTAGTCAGTAACCTTTTTGTTAGAAACTCGAGAACTGTTTACACTGAGGAAGAATTAAAAAAAAAAAAAAAAAAAATCAGCATGTTTTATAACGATTATTTTTTCATAAAAATATAACCTCTGCCTTCTAAATAGCTCTACAGATCTGTGGGGAACAAAGACCCTCCAATCAATTGATATGCTTTAAAGAAAAAAATTCCATAAAAATATCACATCTAAAAAGATCAGTATATTTTCATCTTTCATTGGACCTAAAATTAATGTGCAGTCAAGTGTGATTTACAAAGTTTGACTAAAAAGACCAAAGAAGGTGAAATATTTACATTATACACATTTATCAAAGTACAGTGCTATTAGAAATTGGAATGTCATTTTTCATTTAAAAAAATTCAAGCCTAACAGGGCAGCTCCAGACCCAAGTGGCACCTTTATTTTTTTAAGGGAAGATTTTCCTAATTAATACAACTGTAATTTCTTGCATATATTATTCCTCTACCCAAAAGGTATATGCTCAAACTCGCATCGTGTTCCACAAGATAATTAACTTAAGTGTTAAATAACAATATTTATAACTGTGACCATATGGACTGAATATATACACATTTAAAGTCTCTTTAAAGTAAGGTGATTTTTAAGTAGAAAATAGGTGCATTTATTATGTCTAAAGCAGCTTATAGAAAGGATATCTTAAGGTCTAGAAACTTTACTGGCTTGTTTGCAGTTTCCACTTACAGTCCAAAGAGGAGAAGAAAACTCAAACACTCAGTTAATCTTTCTATTTACAAGCTGCCTATTGGATGTTTCTTCACAAATACACTATCAAGGGGTGCAACCATAGAGGTCTAGAGCTCACACTGCCACCTAATATTACAATCTGCACAATCTCACTCTGACAGATTGCCAGAGAGAAATTCTCTCTTCCCTTGGAATTGTTCATTTTCATCGTAACCAGGTGGATGGCACCCACTGAGGTTCTGTATCAAGTTTGTTTATTAGTCGAAGTAGCTCCTGATATGCCTTGTCCAGATCAGAATTCACAACTGCTGTGTCAAAGTAGTGTCCATTGTTCTGCTCCATCTCTCTGGTCTTCTCTATGATCTCTCTTAGTTCTTCTGGCTGTAATGAGAATGCAAGAGAAATTGAATTACTGCAAACATACGAACATATCACATACCTCCATCTAGAATCATTGAAGAAAGCACAAAAGTACTTGAATAAAAAAGTTCTTATATTTCCCATACAGCTCTCCATTACATTGGCAAATCTGATTCGGGAAGAAAGGCATCAGATATTTCTGCATGTTTTGAGAACTCCTTATATGTAAAGAAGTTTGTAGTATGTGCTTTAAAAAGACTCTGAAGTCTTTAGTAGCAACTGGTCAGGAAGCCCCACTGGTCACCAGTGTTCCCTCTACGCTGTGTGGCGTGAGTGGCCATGTTAGTCATGCTCGTGCTGCGCTGTCAGGAGTGCCTGTGCGGCTGTGCAGCTTAGAGGGAAAGCTGCTGGTCACACTAAGTCTTATTGCCTCATTAAACTGATGCAGTTTTGAGTAAAGATATCTGTAGAGAATGCAAAGAAAAATATAGAATGAACACTGCAATGCACTGTTCAGCATGCGACTGCCTCTGAAGGAAGTGAGCGTGAAAGTATTTCATCTGAAGTAAGGGGCAACAATGACACAATTTCCTAAATCCACCAACTTTCAACAAGAAGAACAAGTGATATTGAAATACTGTCACAATGACTTTGTTTATATGTAAATGTGAACTCAGTTACAGAAAGAAAAAAAAAAACACAACTCTGCAGGTGTAACACAACACATGCAACAAGTTATTACACCACAGTTTAAGATAACAGCTGTCACTTAAAATATGCTCCCCTGAAAATGTCTAGGGAATGGACCAGACAACTATAGTGAGAAACAAGGTAAAAGCCACACAAGGCAAACTGAAGGAATCATCTCAACACTGAATACATATTTCAGGAAAAATGGAAAAGGCACTTTCAAGGCAGTGGAAGCGGAGGTAGCAAAGCCAGAAAGATTGCACGAGAGAGCAGATACTTATTTCACTACAATACTTAGTAAATGGGATTTTTAAATTAGCCCGAGTTTTGCAGATTAAGCCTGAACTTTGTTGGGCTTTAGTTTAAAAAAAAAAAAAAAAAAAAAATCCACTACCCCAAGTATTTCCTGGGGGAAGGAAGAAAGTGGGAACTTCTGTCAAACCAAAAAAATAATTCCTGTTATGTAATCCCCAACTGGGCCATTAAAGATGGAAATGGTTTGTAACCAAAAAAATATTCTCACTTTCCCACCACCAGCAATACACTATACCCACATCCATCCCAAATGCTTTTTAAATTACTGTGACAAAAAACTAAGCACGCAATTATTTTATTCAACACTGAAAGGTATCAGCCTTGCGTAACTGCTCAGCAGGAGTATAATGAATGCCAGATCCACCTGAAATGGCAGTGGGAACTGAGAAAGAGAGAAAATGTAATAATTTGAATCTGAATCTGACAAAAACATTTTCTAGCATTAGCATTTCTAATGCTTCAAGGGTCACGTTCAGTACCTCATACCAGACCGGGTCAATGGAAGAGTGCTGTGTAGTGAATCCTTCCTACATTACTTTCTGTAGCACCTAAGCAAGCTCTTACCCTCAATGGGCTTAGCCTGCAACATCAAGCAGACTTGCATCTCAACCTATTAGCGAATATGCAATATTTGCCAATTAAAAAAATGCAAAAACAGTGGGAAACAAGATTAATTATGAGGGAAAGTAAATGACAACAAACAACAGAATTTTAAAATCAACATATGTTTCCTGGTTTGGTTGATCACCGGTGAAATGAGTGACCCTTGGACTGGTGTAGCTTGGCTAGCAAAAGTCCCTGGTATGATACAGTTATACTGGCAAGACTCTTGTTGGTAGATGTATTCATAATGGGATTGCTTTGCCATACAGTATTACGGGCATAATTATACAGGCAAAGTGCTTCCAGTATAGTCTAGCTGAAGATTATTCACTAACATTAAAAGTGAAGAACCAAACTGAATTAGCTTTACAATACACATTTCTATGCTAGCAGCATTTTGCAGGGCCATCCCAGGCTTCCTGTTGGTAGCTCGGTGGTTGAAACCAGCCAGGCTGACAAGGAGCTGCTACAAAGCCTCTGTCCCAAAAAAGTCCATCCGTGAGGCCTTCCTGGCTGGTAATGTTGCCTGATGTGCTTCTTCATTGGGGTCACATTCAGAGAGGACCAAAGGCTCACATGGTCCTGATGAAGCCCTGCCAGCTCTCATCCATGTCTACCATGCCATCACAGGGGGTGCTAAGCAGCAGAAGCACTGGCACAGCTCAGCCCCCTTCCCTAGCCTGGGCTGCAGCCAGCACCTCTGGGGGAGGCTTAGAAACCCAATGACACATGGAGCAGAAAGGAGGGAAGGGGGCAACCTCCTTGGATGCTTATCTTGCTGGGGTGATCTGACCTCAGCTGACTTCCTGCCCCTTGCGTTGGGGCTGGACCCGATGATCTCACAAGGTCCTTTCCAGCCCTAATGTCTATGAAATATATGTGCTTAAAAGTACCCAGTAACTATTGGAAAGCTTTTCTCTTAGCTTTCAGGTTCCCTCATCAAGTCTCCAAGTCTTATTCTATTTTAGAGATCTAACTTCTGGCTTGGTGAAACAGTCCGGTATGGATCTGTTGAGATCTTATACAACCATTTCGAAACCCTGCTGGAACATAAAAACTTCCCATGGAAGGTCAAGTAATATCCTTTTTCTTAATTCTGAAAAACGTACATTGAAAACATATTCATTATTTAAACAAATATCCCTGAAGGTACCTGGCGCAAACTTTCATCAGGGTACTTTCTGAGTGGTATTTAGGTGCCAAGTGAAAAATTTACTCCCTTATCTCTGTGATAGACTCAGTTGTGTTTAAACTGTGGGAAATCCAAAAGCATCTTCTTCATATACCTTTGAAACAGAGGGCCAGACTGTTATATGCCTATATGCAGCTCTTGTATGCGTGTGTTCAACTAGATACATAAAATCTTTCAAAATGTTTCGAAAACCTTGCTCAAACATAAAATAAATGTATTATCACTACTCAGAGGATGTCTTCTTGATTTACAAAAAAAGTACCAAGGGAAAGGAAACAACAATAGAATAAAGAGTGAATAGAGAGGAAGAGCCTAGAGAAACAGATCTGTAAGACATTTCAAACCAAAAGCCTTTTTTGGGCTAATCTCCCCTTTTTCTACTGTTATTAAAACTCGACTAAAAATATCACACCAATCTCTTTTATAGGGTGTTAAAAGGGTCTTTTATAGATTACAGTATGACCTGGTTTGGCCTCCTGTAGAACCTGGACCACAGAACCATATCCACTAATTCCTGCATTGAATTCATAACCTCTACTTCAGCTTAAGATCTCTTAAGAATACAGTTTTGACTTAAAGATTACAAGGAATGGAAAATCCAGAACAAGCCTTTTTCTGCTGATTAAAGAGCTATCTACCATCAGAAAGCACTTCCCCATGTATGTACTCATACTCCATTATGAAGGCACTTCTTTTTTAACCTTCTCTTGGATAAAATACTTAGTTTGAGTTTTGGCCACTCTCTGATATGCCTCCAGATCTTCAGCTGTTAATTCTCCTGTCTGAATGCTCTCCAATTTTTCAACATCCTTTTTGAAGTGTGGACACCAGAACTGATCACAATGGTTCAGTAATGGTTCCACTATTTCTGTATAAATAGCTGATATAATCTTCCTACTTGGCATTTTTCTGCTTATGTGGAAAAACGCTTATGCTTATGTTCACTTCAGACATGTCTACAGATGCTTATGCTTTTGGTCCACTGGTTATTCATCATGGTTCTTAAATTCCTTTCATTGCCACTATATTGCAGAATAGATGCTCCTCTTGTCAATTTGTTCATTGTTCCACAATGTGCGACTTGCATTCAATTCTACTACAATTCATGTTGTTCAAATGAGCTCTTTCACTAACTTTGTCCTGAAATGTCCACCAGACAGAGTCCAATCACAAAGCAAACCAGTCTGGATTGTGAACAGGAGAATAATTGTTTAAATAAGTCAGAATTCTTTCCACTCAGGGTCAAACATTTAGCACAGCGATTGTGCTTGCAACATCTCCAAATACTTATAATTGAAACTATTTATTTCCTTTATATTTTGTGTAACTTTTATTATTTAAAATTAAACAAAAAGAGGTATTAAAATAAATAATAGAGGCAGTCCTACGATAATCTGAATTTGACATCAGATTTCAAAAAACACAATAGACTGCCTATAAAATACTAAGCCTTGGCTTAGCCACAGTTTGCTCCCTAATTTTCATTCAGGAATGTCATGTTGTTATGCAACTGGTGTACCACATACTGATCCCTTTGTGCAGTGGCATGCACTAGCATTTTCTATTGTAGCTTGAGTTCAGACTGAATGGACTAGAATGTCTTTTCAATGGCTGATGTGGTATGTAGTAGTAAAGTTCCTGAAACAAAGATCCAAAGGAAAGTATATTTGTCTTACCACAAGCTACAGACACTTTCAAATGTTTGAATAATGCAAAAATAGCATCCTATCTGTTTGTTCAGTGAGTTACTTCTGCAATTCAGATATGATGTGGCATTTTGAGGCATATTTGGGGTATATACAATCATAAATAGGAGCCTAAGATTTGCAAAAAAAAGACAAGAGGGAAGAGAAGGAAAGACAACTGGTTAGAACTGAAGTATCAATCAATACCTGCCCTTTATTAGCTATGGTAAAATTTGAATTTCTGCTTCTATTGCTTTGCTTGTTTTTGAGCACAAAAGCTGTAGCTAAAGCCTGCTTACCACATTTCCAAATATTTTTAAATGGTGGCTCACC
The DNA here is from genome assembly GCF_000455745.1 of Alligator sinensis. NCBI lineage: Eukaryota > Metazoa > Chordata > Crocodylia > Alligatoridae > Alligator > Alligator sinensis. Next base: position 1,167,101 of record NW_005841991.1, read on the forward strand.
TACAGCTCTGGCGTTAAATACCTAAAAGCATGACCCCTTTGCCTGGAAGGATGAAAGAACTAAAACAGGAACTGAACCCAGGGTAAAAGGCAGATGTTTAGGCTCCAAAGAAAGTCACTGCCATCAAGTGATGCCATCAAGTGATGCAGAACAGTGGGCAGAGAATGAGATAGTACAATACTCAGTTTCTTGTTTTGATTTAGATTTCTATTACTGAAGGAAAATGACAGAAAAAAGATATATCAGCTGTAGAAATATTAAGCTGGCCACTTGGATTCTCTGTCCCATATAAGTATGGAGGTACAGATTACACTTGGATCATACTAAATCTGTGGAATGTTAAGCAGTGTTGAAGTCAGAAATTGCTGTGAGCAGTTGCACATTTGGGGTTAATACTTTTTCTTACCTGCACAGCTCTGACTTGCCACTAGATGGCTGGAAAGCAGAGGCATGGCTAGGAGCCAGGTCAGCTGGTCTCTATCCCTGCTCTGGGAGTTGGGGGAGACTGGAAGCAGTGCATCCTCGGATGCTGGAGGACTACAGATTACTTACTTTATCTCCATGGAGCGGACTGAAGTTACCCTAACGTGAACTAGGTAGCACAGCCCAGAGTTAATCCTTGCCTGAAGTGGCGTAACTGAGATGCTCAGAGGGCGCTCAGCACAGGTTAACAAGCTTTGGTATGTGGAGGCTCCTGTTTTAAGGGTTCTTAGTATGGTCTAAGTGTGATGTGTAACTTCACCCTCAGATGCATAGTCAACGAGGAGTTCCTAGACAGCATGGTCTCACTGAGAAGTGTGGTGGCAGAGTGGTTAGTGTATCTCATTATGGCTTCATGAAATGCAAATCCAAGTCCTGCTCTGGACTGATGCCAAAGACCACCTCCAACTGACCCAGCTGTTGATGGGAACTGGGTAATTCAGACTGGGGAATCAAAGGCAGCCTGAACCAACGCTAACCTTCTGTGCTGTTGGCTGCAGAAACTGATGTGCCTTAACAAAACTAGCTCAAAGGGACTACAGGCTCAAGTGGACCTTTGACCTTCCTGCTTATTTCAGTAAGTCTAACCTTTCCACTGCAACAGATATTTACAATATAATTCTCTTGGTTACCACAAATTTTCATATATGTTTTAGATAATGATGAGCAATAGTTTTATGCTGAATTCTTTTGAAGTTGTGCTGAAAAACTCAGCTCCACACTTGCCAACAAAGCCCCAAACTGCTTTGTAATAAATATTTAAATTACTACTGTTCATTACCTTAGGATTTTTACCCTCTTTGGCCAATAATGCACGTAGCCGCTCTTGTGAAGGTGGTGCAATAAAGATAATATATGGCTTCAAGTCAGAGTTGCGTAGGGTCTTCAATGACTGAAGGAAAAAACACATTTGTGCTGTTTATTATTTAAAAAATAAATACTATTAACTAAGTTTCTAAAGGAAAAGTGGGCAATGACACCTAGTTCATATAATATTATCAAATGTTAATATAATTCTACTGCTAATATACCTGGCTATGAATTTTGAGAATTTATTTTTATGTGTAGCATTCACTAATAGCTACATTCTTGCTTGGCAACATGATGCCCCTAATTATCACTGACTTTACTGCTATTTACCATTTCTTATGTGATGGGTATTTTCACCCTTAGGGAACTCCAATATTTATTCTTGTTCAAGAATGTTCCTTTTAGCAAGATAAGAACAGTCCTGACCAAAATAAATTTGGCAGAACTGAAACATGTCAATAGACTGACTGAAATTTACATTTTTCAAGTCTTTAATACAAAAAAATAACCTGAAGCTACGTCTGCAGTTTTTCCACATCTAGTTCTCAGTTGTAAGGTGTGTTCCATCATGTGCTTAAAAAATTCATACTTAAATAATGACTAACTTTTTTTTTCTGTTTAAGGTTATATACTATTTCCAAGGCAAAACAGGTTCATTAGTAGCATATCAAACATTCATTTTGCATAGTTATATGAAAAGAGCAAAGGACACTGAGTCAGGAGAAATGGATTCTACTACTGGCGCTCAAAAGGCTTCTGTGACTTAGTTTCTTGATCTGCAAAGTGAGATTACTTATCAGGCTCATAACATATTATGAAGTTGACTTTATTAACCTTTGTTACTTGTTTTGAGTTCTTCCCATCCCTTACATTTCTGTGGAATGGTGTGTACGTGCACACACATTTTGGGACTGATGCTAAACATAAATGATGACCTTTTAAAACAGTTAAAGCAGATATAAAAGCTCTTCACATGTATATGTTTTTAAAACAAGAAACAACAGAAACAGTTATTGTTTGGTAATTTACACAGTTGTGATTTTTCTTTGTTCATACTTAATTAGTTCAAGGAACACCAATTTAAGACACATTTAACAAATACTGAGTAACTGTGTAAAATAACACTGACATAATAACAAAATTGTATGAATAAAATTCACTGACATATCTTTTTTGCTTTTGTCCAAAATTGTTAAATAAAAGAGTGCAATTCTTCATGCTATTTAAAAATTACCAGTTCTGTCTACTGTAACTATATTAAAAAAGAGTCTGGTAAATGACTGAAAAAATATACATTACTTATAGCAACCAGTATTACCAGTCAAGAGAGAGAGCTACTTTTCTAATCAAAATTCTCTGTCATTTTAAATTAATTTCCCCTTCCTTGAGTTATTTAATCATTCCATAGATCCCTAAGTCTTCATCTGCAAACTCTTTGGAGCAAGGGCCATCACATTTGTACAGTATCTAACACAAAGGGGTTCTGGTTCATGACTAGCGAATCCTATGTTCTACAATGACAGCAGTGTAGTTCTGACTCATGGCCCTCCATTGGACTGTGGCAGAAAGGCTCGTTATATAACATGGGGTTTGTTGATGCACGTTGTTCTCCAAGTATGCACTATAATTTTAAGGTATCACAGACTAACAAGTTACCAGTACAGGCAACCCCTGCTTAATGCTGTTTCACTTAGCTCTATTTTGCTATAACACTCATTTTAAATTGATGCCTGATTTCACTTAGCACTCAATGAGTTTCATTATAATGTTCGCAGTCATCGTCTTGGGTCATTAAAAACACTTGCAGTTGCCATCTTGGATCATCAAATATTTTCAGTTTCACTTAATGCTCATTTCGCTTAACGCTTTTCAGGGACCAGTTAAGAGTGCTAAACGGGAGATGCCTGTCACTAAAGTTCTTAAGGGAGCACAAGCAATGGAAGATAGATATTTGCCTTTATATATTTTAGGGGATTGGATGCATTTTAAATGTAAAATTTGTGACTTGGCAAGTTGGATGTTAATATATAAAGTTAAAAAAAAAAGAACATTGGTGCATTTAATCCATCTGTAGCTCTGCCAAGTAGGAACTGCCTAGGCACTACCTTACAACACTGAGAGCTGAGGTTGTGAAGTATAGCCCTAAACTACTTTAGACTCCAGAGAGTAACAGAACTCTGAGGAAAAGGGCAAGAAGGGCAGTGTTCTGGAGACTGAAGCTCCCCTATCCACAGATCAGGCTGTGGATATCAGTTCCCTGTTTCCTGACTACCAAATACCTTGTTAGAAGGGCCCCTCACAGTCTAAAAAGACTGAACATACATGGGCTAATAAACTGAGTTCATTTCACACAGGTCACCAGTGCAGAATTACTTGTACCAAATATAGTTCTTTCATATGCCTTCACAGCACTTTTATATTTTCAGTTTTTACAACACCGGCCAAAAAATCCAACAATGTGCAATAACAGCTCTTGGTGTACCTGGGTATGAAGATTTAAAAGGCATATCTTGCCAGAGTTGATTACTTGCCGCACAGAATCTATGCTGGTACCATAAAGATTCTTCTCAAATTCTCCATATTCAATAAATTTCCCTGCAGCTATATCATTCTCAAATGCCTGCCTTGAAATAAAGTGGTAATCACGGCCAGCTACTTCATTCTCTCGCCTGCTCCGAGTGGTATCTGAAAATAAGAACCAAAAAGGAATTATGAAAAAAGTGTACTTCTGAAATTCCAAATAGCTTTGGAGTAAAACTGTTTTTTTTTGTACTACATTACTGTGCACTATCCAGTGGGGAAAAATGGCCAGTGTAACAGGGCGGTCTATCCCTGTAAGAGGAAACAGGCGAACCTTTTGAGATAGCTTGCCTATCCAAATGACCCACAGACAGGGAGTGTTCTGCTAGGAGTGTTAAAAAGCTCCCAGACTGGAAGGGAGGGAGGAAGAAGTAAGTTGTCAGCAAAAAAGCTTGCTACCAGGAGAGACCAAGGCTGTTGTGCTGGGCAAAGGCCAAGGGCTACCCTCCTAGTGCCTGGGACAGTGCAGAGTGGCTCAGTTTTGTTTCCTTGTTTTGCTGCTTAAGGACTGTGTTTTAGTGGGAGGACTAGCTGAGGAGCTCCTCAGGAAGCAAAAGCTGCCTGCAGAAGCCAGAAAGCTAGCCAACCTACTTACAGGCACATATTTTCTTTTCAACAATGATATCTCCAGTGATATCTCTGGGCATATACACCTGCTGAATTTGCAGACCAATCTCACAGGTGGAGTTTGTCACCCAGAGGAGCCAAAAACACTTTACCAACTAGAAAAGAAATCACTTCACTCATACAGCTGCATTTGGCTGAAAACCAACAGAATGAAGAAATACTGTGGTATCCTCCACTATGTCATAAATTATATATTCAATGGAAACTCCAGGGGAAATTAAAGAAGGCACAGTACAGTTACTTTAATTGGAATTTAGCCCAGACACCTAGGTTAAGAGTAGTTCTGGGAAATGCGCCTTTTTAAATTTTTTTAAATGAGGGCATGTGATCCTAATGTTATGTCCCATCTGATAAACATGGACTTGCTCCAGCATTCCTTTAACATTTTATTGAGACATTAAGGTCAATAACAGATTCACCAAAGCCATTCTCTTTCAGAAGATTTCTCTTCACTGTTTCTTTACTATTTTTTGTTTAGCAAGTGCTAACTTTACTCAGTCCAGCTTGCAAAATTCCTAACCTTGCCTGTCAGCCTGAGACTATTTAGTTGCAGATTACAGTAGTTAGGGGTTACACTACACCCTGTAGACTTACGAGGAACTGCAGCTGCAAAACGATCTGCTTCATTATTCATTAATCTCTGGCGCAGTTCATTCTGGCCACAGTTCTGTGGACCAATCAGAACAATAGGCCTTTTCCTATTTGCTGGCTGGTGATACAGTGACATTTCTTCATAAGTCAAAATCTCCTCATTGTCATAATCTTCAGAGAAAAGGAAAAAAAAATGTGAAAATGTTATAAGGCACTATCACAGCTGATGCTATTGCTGCATTACAGCAGCACTGTCTGCCACAAGTTTCCTTGCTATAATGGGCTTAAGGAAACCCATTCTTTCTTCCCCTCTCACTGTATGTGCCTTTTGTATGCTTGAGTCTGAGGTCCCCGGCACATATTACACTTCTGGTGCGATTAACATGTTAGTAACAGTGCTACACGTTCAGCCAATTTATGGCACCATAAAGTGACAAATCAGCCACGAAAGATGTTCCATATGTGGAACATCTTTGTGGCTCGTTTGTATGGTACCATAAATTGAATGTGTAGCATGCTCCTGTCCCAATGCTAACAATCAGCTGATTATCAGCATTAGCATCAGGACAGGAATTGGCATGGGGACTGGGACAGCCCTGGTCCCAATGCCAAAATGGGCTGCTAGGGGAGTGGGTTGCAAGGTTCCCTTGCAGGGGGGACCTGGCAACCACTATGCCTGGCAGCATTTCTGGCTTTGCCCTGCAGTACCCACAGAGGCTGTGGGACAAGGCATTTAAAATGCTGGGTTGAGAGGAGTTGGGCTGCACACAGTTTTTAGATGTCCGGGGACATTGGGATGTCTGAAAACCACAGGTTTTTCTAAAACCCCAGGACTTTCTGGTGCCTGGGCTGACATTCAGCTGACTGTCAGCCCCAGCCCGATTGCCCTGGGTCTTGAACCTGCTATGGGCCAACAATCAGCTGATTACTGGCATCAGCCCCAGGTCCCCAGCAGCTCTTAGAGCCTGCATGTGGGACTGTGGGTGCTGGTCTTAAACTTTCTGTGTTGGGGGAAGCCAATTGGCTCCCTCCTCTTGCCTTCACAGGGCACAGAGGTGCCCACCCACAGTCTCACATGTGAAGTTGTGAGCACCTGGCTTTCAACCTGTCAGTGCAGGGGGAGCCCAGGATCATGATCCTGGGTTCCCTTGCACTAGCAAGTAGAAAGGGCATGACTGGAATCTGATCCCTGATCCAAAAACTATGCCTCCTGCCATGCATGTATGGCATGGTAGGATGTGTGATTGCTGGAGTTGGTGATCAGATCCTGTTACACTGCTAAATGAGTGTGCGCCAGGAGCCTGAGAGAACTGTACCAGCCCTCTGGCTAACATCTGAATCAATTCACCTCCACTCTGTTTATCTGTTCAGATTTGTTTGTGTGTAGCAATTTCTATCCTTGTGGTAAGGAAGAGTGCTGCCGCCACTCTATTACCAGGCCCAATTGACAAGTAATGGCACAAGCCAGGCAACAGGTTTACTCAGTGGTTCCCAACCTTTTTTATATTGTGGACCAGCAGGAGTGGGATGGGGTGCATGGAGCCAGCTGCCTCCCTCCCGGGGCTGCCCCACTGCCCAGCTTTAACCCCGCAAGACTGCCAGCGGCAGAAGCCCCTTGCCCAGGTTGACAGACAGGGGTCTGAGTGGGGCGCTTGTGCCATGACCCAGCGGCCAACCCTTCGTGGCCCGGTACTGGGCCTGGTGGTTGGGAAACCTCTGGGTTTCTTGATAAGCCTACTACATTTACAGCAAAACACAAAAGACATCTTCATTTGGCAATTATTTCCTGATCTTAATAATTATAGACAATAATGTGAATTTTTATCAGATTTTGCTCCACATAAATGTATACCATAAATTCCAAAGTCCTTTGCAGGAATACAGTATAAACTTAACTATAAGAAATTGTTTCTGGAAGCATGGTTTCATTCTCATCTATTGACTTTGAAATGATTACTACATTAGGAATAACAGAGACCAACTTTATAGATGCTATAATAGATTGGTTTGTCATAACTGACTGTCCAGGACACTTTATTAGATAATTCCAAACAACCTCCATTTTACACCAAAATTATACATCATGCCACGATTTTTCTGTAGTTGTTCTGCAATGGTAAACACTTCATGTCAAGGTGGCTACTTACCATCATTTTTATTGGCATTGTACAGAACCTTTTTCCGTTTCTTTTTATTTTTCTTTGCACACCAGAGCTTTCCTGGTTAAAATAAAATCACAAGTCACATTTCTATAAATAAAAAAAAAGCATTTTCTCTCCCTGCATACCTAAAAAGTAAAAGCATACATTCTGTTTTTCAAATCTCTTATGCAGTTAATATTTAATTAAGAAATAAGATATCCTTTCTGTCCTTTCTGTGATTTGATACATAAAACTTATTCTTGTATCTCTAAAAAAAATCCAATACTAACACCGACCACAACATGCAGTTTTCTAACACATTTTTCTCCCTTAACCAATATATCCAACAAAACCTGTTGCTTATCCTCCCCATTTCCAAAATCCTTTACATTTCCTACTATTAAAAAACTCTTGACTCTTGTTTTGTGCCTCAACTATCTATAAACTTGTATTATTTGATCTCTCTAATATTCTTAAACTCCCTGCCCCTTCATGTAGGGCAGTTGTTACAATCATCTTTTGATGGTTGAATTGACTTGGCTTTCACCCAATTTTGTCTAATTAAGGTGATCACAGGTGGAATATGTAGATTTTTAGAAGTTTTCTTTTAAAACTTGTCTCTTACTATTGCAGTCCTGATCTTCAAACCAGAAAGAGTAGAATCAATTCAGTTTAGAAATACTGAGGGTCAACCTCTAAGCATTCCTGAATAATTTCAGCATCTGCTTAGCTATGAGAACATAAACCAGCTGACACCCCAAATCTTTACCTAAAACAAGAATTTCAGAGAATTATCCCACCTCTACAAGATCAACAGGGAGAGAATTCCCTATAAATCTCAATCTAGACAAGGCTCCAGACATCACAGTCAGAGTTTTTTGTTTAGTGGGGTCCAACCTTTCAGGTAGGTGTGCCACAAATGCCATTCTGATTCCCTTCCCCAACCCAATCTACTGCTCTGCTTTCTGCTCCCTGTCCTATCTACTATCTGCTTTGTGCCACATACACAAGCTGCTTGTGCCACAGGTTGGCCACCCCTGATTTAGAGTGTGTACTTCCAAACCTGGTTTTTCTGGCTCCTTGTCTTCTTCTATAGTTTGCTTCATTGCTTCTCTTTGCTGCTGAAAGCTCTTTCCTTCACGAATAAAAAAAAAAAAATGTACAACAGCAGTTAAAATGGGAAGCCATACTTATTTCTATTGACAAGTAAAATACCAATTTTCTTTTAAGAATCACATCTCAATTTCACTACTGTTATCATACCTCCAAACCTGACAAGTCTCAAATAGGACATGGTGTATGATAATAAATTCAGAAAACTTTAAATTTTATGGGGTTTATGGCAAACAACATTCTATGGCTTCAGTTTCATGATAAATGAAGTATTAAGATAAATTTTCAAAATTAAAATAAAAACAAGATGAATTTGCATGAAACAACTAAAATAGTATTGTCTAAAATGTACAATATTGGAAGTAAGGTTATTTACTTCTATGATTCTTAAATGGTAAGATTCAATTATTTGGGAAATACCATGCAGACACTTTCAGAAGAAAGTTACTCAGAAAATTGTAGTGTTTTCTGTAGTGATCCAAACTCATACCCCTCAAAAAGTACCAATCTGAGAAGTTCTGTGTTGAAACCTGATTATAAAGAGGCATTTTGAGGCTTCAGTTCTCAAATAGCTCTATATTAAATATGCCCAGTTTGCATATAAAAAAAATGCTTACTATATTCCAGTGCTACAAAATCAGCCATGACTTGAGAGTCAAACTGGGTTCACGCAGAGGTCAGTCAAAGGAGAATATCATCTGCTTTTTTTTCATCATTTAGCTAGTCTAAATTTGCTCTTCCAAATAAAGGCAGAGTAAACTATTGTTAAAGTGCAGTGCTGCTAAAGAAGCAACCAGCAGAGGGAATTCTGAACTCTTGGAAGAGGGGAAAAATTAGAGGCTGCTTTCTGCTGAAATGAGCAAGTATCTGGCTAATGTCTACTCCCATGGACACTCGTTTGTAAAAACAATTAAAATCTACTTTTTGAAAAGGCAACTGTTATTGACTATGAAAGTAACAAAAAAATCAAAGTTGGTGTTTTTTGCTCAAAAAAAGGTTTGAATGACAAACAGACATTTAACCAGTCCCAGTTCAGAATATCTGACTGTCTAAAAATGCTGGTCTCTCAGGATACTCCAAAATCTCTGTAGATCTAGATTTTCAATCATGCTGCATTTTACCCGGGATAAGGCCTGCCAAAGGCTGATTGTCTTCATCTCCATCTCTGTAGGCCTGCCACCAGTTTGGATCTTCCTGACTGATCACATGGAGTATGTCTCCCTTTTGAAAAGACAGGCCCAATTCTCGGCAAGGGACGTATGGGTCATCAGAAGGATCATAATCAAAATGTGCTTTCACGTGTATCTAGGAAACAAGAGATACAAAAATAAAAGCAAAAAACGTATGAGAGTTCCAAGAATTAATTTTCCCAAAATGTTTGTTCCTACTGGTTGCAAGGGGTCCAAGGAACAAACGCAATAAAAAAAAAAACATAGCAAGCTGAAATTTCATTATTCAATCTCGAGTCTGACAAAGAGCCACCATGGGCCTCTTTTGGAAAGAGCAGCATCTAACTCTAGTAAATAATGAAGTGAAACATTGCAATGAATAATTTCATCTGCATAGAGAAAGGAACATTAGACAGACACTATGGTAAAAATATGGTGTGGCCAGTTTGGGGCAAGTTCCGAAACTGGAAATGAGGGTAAGAAGTAAGGCTGTGTGAAGCTTTGGATGGTGATTCGATTTGGAGGAGATTCGGCCCGATTCAGTGGCTGAATCTCTGAATCCAAATCGTATCAGGGGACCAATTAAAAGGTCCGAATCGATTTGAAGCTCTCTAAATCTTTGGAAAAGATTTGATTTGAAGCTTCCCCCGACCCCCCATGTCTGCCCCGCCCAATTCAGCTCCCGGCCCTTTAAAGAAAAGTCCCGGTACTTACTGGGTGCTGCTGGGCGGTGCAGAGGGAACATCCCTGCTGCCCCCCCACTGCCCTATGCTGCATGGGGGGCTCTATATTAGCCTCCTAACCGCCCCCCCACCCACAGCCCCTGCATGGCTACCTCGCCCACTGTGGCTCTGGCCCTTTAAGAAAGAAAAAAAAAAAAAAAACGGAGAAAAGCCCCGGGACTCTCCACTCCTGCAGCGACCTTGGGGCTTTGTGCAAAGATCCCAGTATGACTACACTAATTTTCACATGCTCCCCAAGCATGTTCTCTTTGGCTTACAGCAGGTTCCTAAGTTGATTCTCTACTTTGGGCAGGAGTTAGATGCTTGGAGCCAAGATGACTTGAAAGTATTCATCCAAAGCAGCAGCTGTTGCCACCATATTCAACACCAAAGACTATCCACAGTTAACATGACATGAAATCTAAACTCTCTTGGATAATCTTCCTGAGTTCCTGGTATTTCCCTTTTCTGAGAAAACATCAGCCAGCTTGGAAACCACTCATCCACTGACCAGGTAGGCCTGGTCAAACTGTCCAGGCAAAAGTGTATGAATCTCAGAAGGAGAGCAAACTAAGGAAAACATAATACAGTGTTAAAGAAAATGACTAGCAAAATACCCACATACCAGAGAACTGTAGGTTCAGATGACTAAAAGCAAGGAGATACCAAAAATAACTGGAACAAGAATTTAAGATGTGCTGAGACTAAACAGACCTATGTGCTAACAGTATGTTGTCCAAACACCAGAGCATCCTAAACTGGATGAAGTAGAAAATGCATGGTAACACTTACGAAGACATCGGATGCATGTAAAGCCCAAGCCCATCAGCCAAATTAATAAAGAATTTAGCTAAAGACAGGCAAAAAATAGGCTATCAAGTATTGCAGAACAAGGAAAGACTGATCACAGGAAAGTGCTTCTTCTGCAGAGGCTGTCAAAAAGGAACTGGCCTGGGCATATATTATGACACAGATAGGGCATGACACTAATGCTCCTGTTTAAGGCCAAGAATGTTTGTGTTGAAGGAGTTCTGGAAGGCTTACACAAAAGGAGCGCTAACAGTGAAAAGCTCAGAGCCTGCCCACAGATAAGGCAAAACTCTCCAGTATCGCATGTGAAAGGAGTTGTAAAGGAGGCAAACAACTTGGCTTTTGCAGCCATGCCTCATCACATATAAAAGAAGAAGGGATCTCTGCAGGCCAGATCTGACCTGTGTGCCATGTCTTTGACACCCTGGTCTAAATCAATTTAAGTATCTTCTATTTCCCAATGTAAAATCACCCAGAAAGTTCTTTGCAGAGTATTAGGTGAAAAAAAACCCAACCAGACAAACAGTCACATTTATCAGCAATTTAAAGTTTATGTATAAAGTACTTACAACTGTCTCCTTAGCAGGAGGCGGCTTGCTCTGTTGACTGGGAATCAGCACAAATGTCAGAGTGCCATGCATGTCAGCCTGTGATGAAAAAGACTCCTTAGTAATGTACACAACTGTTTCAAGCAGCAATTCCAATAAAGCCACCTATGTCTGTAGGGCTGCACAGCACACACATTTCAAGACACTTGAGATGCACTGGATGCATCATATCACCACTTAGGCTGAAATGATTCCCGTACAGACCCAGGACTATAAAGAGTAAATTCTGACTGTCATAAGGAGGAACCCTGGAATGTCTGGTTGTTCATACTACTCATTCCTCTAGAAACGGCGCATGTTTGACAGCAACCAACATTAATTAGAGTAACGCAAGAGTGAATGTGGGCCAAGCATGGATATAATTCTTAAATTACATCCTGAGTGACACTGGTTTGCCATTCAGCCTAGGTGTTGTTAAATCTGTCTCAGGTTTCTTTACTTGTTAAAAGAATCATTTCTTTATCTTCCATACACACTGTAAGGGTTAACTGGTGAATAATTGTTAAGAATTTTGGACTTGAGACACCATAAAAATATTATTTGAATAAAAATCAATGTTAAAAGAAATGTTAAGTTTGAAAAATTAGATACTCAAAAGTTCAGAAATGCGAGAATTAAATTTGCAAATAAAACTTGGCCCTTTGAACACATACATTATGATACAGACCTTAATTATACTATACAATGTTTAATCCTTTAAATAAGACTTGCTCATAGAACTCACCCAAGAACAGAGAAAGTTCTCTGCAGATAAATCTTAATAAAATAATGTTGACATAGCCTATCAAAATGCTATTAAGCATGTCTAAACTGTGATTTTTGGAGACCTATGACTTGGTTGAATTCTGATGATTTTTTTTTTTTTTTTTAAACAGAGATGCCAGGAGAGATATTTTGCATTCAAGTCAATGACTAAGAAACTAAAAATATGCAGTTCAGATCCAACATTCTTTTTGTAGATGAAGCAATTTTAAAGGTTCAGACCAGAAATTATAACAGGAAAAAACAAAACCACAAACTTACCAACAAATCAAAAACTTCATTAACATCTTTTCCACGAATTTCAATACCATTAATTTGCAGAACTTCATCTCCTTCATGTAACAATCCACTCTTCTCTGCAGCACCCCCTTTCACTATTCGACTAATGATAACAGAATCCATTTCATTGCGTACTGTAGCACCCTGAATAATTGCAAACCAAGAATCAATTCGTAGTAAGTTCAGAAACTCCTGGATATCTATTGCATATATTTCAAACCACTGGATAAAAACAAGTATAAACTGCAAATGAAAATAAGCAACAACTTAGAGGCATACAGCTAAAGCTTTGATTAAAAAAAAAAATACACTCGTTTCTGCAACCTATGATAAACAGACAGTGAATTCAACCGTACATATATGACAGAAACTATTTTTTCAGAGAAAATTTTTTACTTTTCTTAGCAGATGAAAAACAGCAGATGAGATAGAAATGCTGAGAGTGCTTGGCACAGCAAGGAGTTAACTCTATTTCAATGTATCTTCAGATAGTGTCTTAGGGAACTCTCCCTTCAATCCCACTGGACAGTCCAGAGATTGTACTGACTTTACTGTAAACAGTAATTACCGCAAGTTTCAGTTTTAGAATAAAGCAGCTCAAATATATAAAATTTATGTCAGCTATATTTACTATTATTTCCTTCTTCATTGAGAGCCGCTCTCTTACCCTGTAATATTTCCCTTTGGCCTTTCTTTCCCATGCTTTCTTCCCCCTCTCTTCCCAGCTTTACCTTTTGTTTCTCTTTTTTACCCATTTATATTTTCACTACATCCTCTCACACCTTGAACTTCTCTCAGTCCTGTTTTCCTGATCTCCTACTACTTTCTTTTTCACTGAGTGTCTCTTTTCAACCTTATATTCTATCACTGTAATGTCTCCCTTCAGCCTTCCCCCCCACCCCTTCACCCTCTGCTTTACTTTTTGTCTTTCGAATTTCTAAACATTTACATTTTCACTGACATCCTGCCACACCTTTAGCTTCTCTCACAATCCATGAATCTATGAAATAAGGCCAGAAGGGACCTCAGAAGATCATTGGGTCTAGCCCCTGTACCAAGCAGGAAAGATAACTGGGGGTCAGGTGACCCCAGCAAGGTGATCGTCCAGTCTCCTCTTGAAGATTTCCAGGGCAGGTGATTGCACCACCTCTGGTGGGAGTTTATTCCACAGTCTGGACACCTTAACTGTGAAGAAGTTTTTCCTAATGTTGAGCCTGAATCGGTCTTCTAGGGGTTTGTGACCATTACTCCTGGTTTTCCCTTCAGGTGCCCTGGTGAACAGTTGCTCATCAAGCCCTTGATGTTCTCCCCTAGTGTAGCAGTAAGCTACTAACAGGTCTCCTCTCAGCCTTCTTTTCTTCAGGATGAAGAGTCCCAGATCCCTCAGCCTTTCCTTGTATGGCTTGCCATGTAAGACTGTGATCATACAGGTGGCTCTTTTCTGAACTCGCAAGCTTGTCCATTTCCTTGTTAAAGGGTGGTGCCCAGAACTGGATGCAGTACTCCAGCTGGGGTCTCACCATTGCTGAGTAGAGTGGAAGAATCACTTCCTTGGTTTTGCTGGAGATGCATTGATTGATACATGCCAGAGTATTATTTGCCCTGCTGGCGCACTGAGAGCTCATATTCACTGCTGGCTATTATTACCCCCTAGGTCCCTTTCATTCATGGTGCTAGTCAGTTTGGTGCCCCCAAGCCTGTAGGTGTGTTCTGGGGTCCTTGTCCTGAGGTGGAGCACTTTACATCTGGCAACGTTGAACTTCATCAGATTCTGATCTGTCCAACTTGCTAGCCTGTCTAGGTCTGCCTGTATCTGTAGCTATCTTCAAGAGTGACCACACTTCCCCATAACTTGGTGTCATTCATGAACCTGGCCAGTGACCTCTTTACCCCACATCCAAATTGTTAATAAAGATGTTGAAAAGTACTGGACCAAACACTGACCTCTGCAGGACATCATTGCCTACTTCTCACCAGGATGATAGATCCATTCACTATGACTCTCTGGGTCCTATCCTGCAGCCAGTTTCTCATGTACCTGACTGTCTCCGAGTTAAGCCCACAATTCTCCAATTTTCTAGTGAGGGCATCATGGGATACTAGATCAAAGGCCTTTTGGAAGTCAAGGTATACAATGTCAACCTGCTCTCTTGTGTCCAGGTGGCAAGTTACCTGGTGACAGGAGATGAGGTGGGTAAGACAAGACCTGCCTGCAATGAAGCTATGCTGGCTGCCACTCAGAATCTTACCTTCTGCAACACTGGCAACATGTAGGGGGTGCACATGGGTGTACGTGCACCCCCTGTGAAAAGCGCTGATGATGCTGTCAGTGGTGCCTGTAGGCGGTTGCTGCTCACTGCTCCCCTCCCCCCTGCCGGCGGTGTCTGCGGGCAGTCCTTGATCGCCGCTGGCCTCCACTGGCAGTATCTGCAGGTGAACGCTGACCACCGGTTGGAGCTTGCCACCCACCCCTGCTGCCGACACCACGGTGGCCACCTGGGGGAGCTCCCTGCTCAGCCCGCCCCTGCCAACACCCCTGCGGCTGCCTGCAGGGGCACATGTAATTCGTTCTGTAAGCTTATTGCAGATAGACTCCTTGATGAATTTTTGTAGAATTTTCCCTAGAATGGAAATTAGGCTGATTGACCTGTTACTCAGGTCCTCTCTCCTGCCCTTCTTGTGAATGGGCACAACACTGGCCCTCTTTCAGTCCTCAGGGACTTCTCCAGAGTGCCACGAGTTGTGGAAGAGTTTCACCAGGGGCGACTTTGGGCAGCTCCTTCAGCACTCTCGGATGAAGATCACCTGGTCCCGCTGACTTATATATGCCTAATTTTTTAGTTGGTCATACACCAATTCTACGGCAATACTAGGAAGATGATTATTCCTACTGTGCTCATCCTGTATTTCACCTGGTGTTGTTTTCCCCTTGGTCCAGTGAAAGATCGAGGTGAAGTAGTTATTCAGGAGTTCAGCTTTCTCCTAGGTGCCAGTAACCAGCTCTCCTGAGTTGTTGAGCAATGGCCCCCACACTCGCATTTGTTTTTCTCCTGTTCCCTATGTACCTGAAGAAGGGCTTCTTATTATTCTTGATTCCTGTTGCTTATCTAAGTTCGGTAGCTGCTTTAGCCTGTCTTATCTGTTCCCTGCAAATGTGGACCATCGTGGAATAGTTCTCCTTGGGGCCTGCCCTGAGCTTCCATTGTTTATAAGCCTCTTTCTTCTTTCTTACGAGGACCATGATTTCCCTGTTTAGCCAACAGGGCTTCCCAGCCCTTCTGTTACCTTTTCTCTACATGGGAATGGACTTCCTTTGTGCTTCAAGGATCGTGTCCTTGAGGAACAACCACTTTTCGTGCACACTTTTCATGCACACCTTTCGCCTTCGGTTCCTGGTCCCACAGCACTTCCCCTGCTAGTGACCTAAGCTTGTTGAAATTTGCATTTTTAAAGTACAGGACTTCAACCCCACTATCAGATTTCTTGGAGTCTCAGAACAGCAGAGATTCCCTATGCCTCAAGAAGGGTGACTGTGCCTGAAAGCTTGCCAAGAACTTTTTTCTGACTACTCAGTTGGTCTAATAAAAGATATCGCATCTACTCAAAGAACCTTACCTGCCTATATCCTTAGACCAACACTACTACAACCAAAAACCCTGTTAGCTATAAGCATTTATCATTTAAGGAATGACAAATGTCAAATCAAAGTCTAAGCAGTATGTCTCTGCAAGTTCCAGAACAGTAACAGTGATCTGCAAAGAAAAACAAAATTGTGTCCTGCTTCACACATTTGTGGGAAAACAAGCATCATACTTACCATCATTTATAAAAGGTGTGAAAAACATTGTAAGGGCAACGTCTTCCAAAAGGAGTCTGGAAGAATAAAAGCAAAAAGGACAGTTCTGTCTTTATTTTCTTCCCTGAGAAAGGGAACGCCTGTCACAGTATCAATACTTACCAGTGGAATATCTCGAGCTTTTTCAATTCGAACTATTTTAACCGTCTCTCCTCCATACAGGCCAACATTCTCATAAATCTTTTCCTCCGTCACTGGCTCCGGCTGCATTTCCTGCTCTGCAACCTTATCATGAGCCAATAAAAGTGCCTGATGTTAAATAAAAATAGCACAGTTAAATATAATTATGCCTTTTATCTCCATGTGAAATTTCTGCAGATTTGCTAATTTCTACTGTGAAATTCACTGCAAACTACTAAAGTTTCCAAATTAGCATTAAAAAAGGAAGATCCACCATAATAACATGTTTATGCTCTACCGTATTTACTTGAATCTAAGATGAAGCCCCCCTGCCCCCACAATTAACATAGGGGGAAAAAGCCCCTTGTCTTGGATTTGATTACAAGACACGGGGGTGGGAGGGGTGGCAGGAAGCTTCAGTGGCTCCAACTCTGGCTCCAACCTGAGGTCAGGGTCAGAGTCAGAACTGCAACCTGCCTCCCTGCAGTCTCTGCCCCCTGCTACTGCTTACCCTCCAACTCCAGTTCCAGACACATTTCAGGCCAGGGCATGAAGCACATGGTTGCTCCAACCCCAGTTTGACCATTATGAACAGGTCGAGGAAGGTGATACTTCCCCTCTATGTGGCACTAGTAAGGCCGCAGCTGGAATACTGCATTGAGTTTTGGGTGCTGCACTTCAAGAGGGATGTGGATAACCTTGAGAGGGTACAGAGGAAGGCCACTCATATGATTAGGAGCCTGCAGGATAGATCCTATGAAGAGAGGTTGAGGGACCTAGAACTCTTTAACCACCGTAAGAGAAGGCTGAAAGGTGATTTGGTGGCCATCTACAAATTTGTCACCGGGGGGGGGGAAGGAAGGAAGGGAAATGCAACAAGGAATAGGAAATACTTTGTTTACCAGGGCATTCCTTGGAGTAACTAGAAACAACGGCCACAAACTGACAGAGAGCAGATTTAGACTAGACATTAGGAAGAACTTCTTTACAGTAAGGGTTACCAGAATCTGGAATGGGCTTCCAAAGGAGGTGGTGCTCTCCCCTACTTTGGGGGTCTTTAAGAAGAGACTGGACAAACTGGCCGGGGCTGTCTGACCACAGTACTCTTTCCTGCCCAGGGCAGGGGGTCGGACTCGATGATCTGCTGAGGTCCCTTCTGACCCTGAAC
>NW_005841991.1:1184954-1196086 GCF_000455745.1 Alligator sinensis
ATAGAAACTTTTTGTGGCGGCGGGGCCAAGCGCTCCTGCCACTGCAATGATTGCTGCATGGCTGGATTGCAGCCAGAGCAACTATGTGCTCCATGCCCTGGGTTGGGGTGGGGCTGGAGGTAAGCAGCAGAGGGTAACCAGCAGGGGTGGGGAGGGAGAATGAAGACAGGTGGCGGCAGACACCAAGAGGCAAGGGGCAGGGATCAGGTCACTTAACTCCCCGACCACCTGCCTCCCTACCATCTGACCCTCTGCCACTGCTTCCCCTGCTGACAAATATATAGCATATTGAAAACTGAAACATCTGAAGACACAAATGCTATTGTTCAATGAAATCTCAAATGGAAGGTGCAGTACAAACTACAATTTTAAATATGAAATGGTATCAGAATTTTGAGAATTTACATTAAAACATGGCAGAAGTTAGGAAACCTGTTGCAGAGTTCATTGCATATTGGTAAAGGTATTTTTTAAAATATCATGAAGTTTAAAGAAAAGGAGCTTTATTATAGCACTCTCAAATCTTTGCGAAGAAGCAAGATAAAAGCTGTTTTTCCTGTAAGTTGCCAGAGATGTACTTTAAACACATTCTTTTGTGCACATGACTCAACTGTGAACTTCACTGGTTGTCAAGTCTTGTTTGTACATTAGAGGCGTGCCCTGAAATTCATTCCTATTGTTTCTGATCCTCTACTCCCTTGAACTCTCTTTTAGGAGAGGAGGGAGAGAGAAGTAACCATTTCCCAATGAGAAGATTTCCCCAACTGGCAATAGCACAAAGATTTCCCTAGCAATACATTAAGCGAGGGGTGCTAAACAAGCTAAACCCGTGGGCCAGATCCCACCCAAGAAGCTGTCATCTGGCCTACAAGGCTCTTCACAGGTAAAACAATTTGGCAACATTACTTGTCACTCCCCAGCTGCCAAATTTCAAGACCTGTGGGAAGCCCAGTGGAAGCATAACCCTGCACATTACATCAGGTGCATGGGGCCAGAGCAGTGCAGAGATCAATCCAGGTGGTGTGAAGTGGGGTCTAGGCACATAAGGCCTGATACAGGAGGCGAGAGGCAGGATCTGGATGGCATGAGGTGGGATCTAGTTGCATGGTGCCTGATCCCAAACAGCCACCCTGTTGGGATCTGGTCCATGGATCTGCTTCATGCCACTCATCTGGTCTATGGGACTGGAAGCTTGGGCACAACTGGTTTAAGCAAGGAACCACAGCCACAACTTCCTACTATGCAGATACCACCAAAAGCAGTACCATTTTTTTGTTTTAGACAAACTAGCTGAACTTTGTATGTCACTGGCCGTGTCTACATGTATGACAGACTGCACAGTTGCTACTGCGCAGTCATCTAGTACTTGAGCTACACAGTAGTTTGTTGCTATTGTGTTGTAGTGTCTCATGTAGATGCGCCCCCTGTGTATCTGATAAATGACTGTTCTAAGCTAATTTTAGCTGCTTCCTACTTCTGCCAGCAGTGCTTTGCTTTCCTGTATGTCCACTGTCACCCTGATCATGTGGCTCATACTGTACCATTTCCCCCTATTTCATGTGGATGTAGCTCCCACCCCTTCATTTTTGGATTCTAAACTGGCTCTTCAGGGGAGGAGGATGTCTTTCTATCTATCAGTGCTAAAGACAGTGGAATCCAATTCTGACTGAGGTTTTGTACTCTGACACGAAAAAATGGTATTGGATGCATACTCTAGCTTTGCACTTGCAGTGGTTATATTTTAAAGTATACATATGACGTGTAAATATGGTTTCCTAGGCATCTGACTAAGTGGATCTGATGTTTGCCAGATGGGACTGAACACCAAATATTCACTTCACTCTAGTAGAAAATTTCATTACTAACAAGTTAAGACTTTTGCCCCAAGAGAAACATATCAAGCATACAGAAATTTACTACAGCGAAAGTTCTGTTAACCGGCAGCTTATAAGCCGGCATACTCTACTAACCAGCATGCCAGCTTGTAAGATGAAGTGAAACTGGAAATGCCCACCATGGTACTTCCAGTTTCTCCAAGCCCCGAAGGCACAGGGCAAAGCAGCCTGCACTGCCAAGCCCTCACGGCCCAGGGGCATAACGGGCTGTGCGGGGCCCACCTCCCTGTCCCAAGGGGCCCTCAGGAGGGCAGCGATACCGCGGGAGGGGCGGAGGGACACCTCAGACATGGCAGGAGAAGCGGCAGCCGGGGCTGCTCAATTAACCGGCACATTTTGTTATCTGGCATCCCCCATTCCCGGGGGATGCCGAATAACAGAGCTTTTACTGTATACAGATTAGAAAGGGAATGTTTAATCTTGAAAAGTAAAAACCTCATAAAGCAGTAACTAAAATAGTTGCAAGAAATGCTGCACAGAGGAAAAGCAATAAAAAAAAAATCCATTCTAAACTAGATAAATGACGTTGTGCAGTTCTGCAGTTTTACCTGAATGTGAGGGGCATTCAGTAAAGCGTTAAGCTCCTGTCCATCCTTCTGGTGACTGGGTTTCAAAACACTCTGTACCTGAAAGAGACAGAGGAGCAAAGATTTGTTTTGCATGGTGTGCAAATTTAGCCCTGCCTGAAGCTATAATTACGAAAGTTTTATCTAGCTTTAATTAGTCTGGTTTTGTTTTGTTTTTTGCTGACTGCAACTTAAAGTATATCCAGGTATTTGTTACTCTGCTTCTATACATTTTACAACTTTTAAAAAATATGAGAAACTTATGAGAACACAAGAACTTGCCTAATAAATCCTGCTACAACTATGAAGCTATAACTAAGCCATTAACCAGTACATCATGTAGAATGATATTGGGTGAGACTAGTGCTGAGCTAGACAAAACTAAATAAAATGATATGTAAAATGAGGGCAGTAATAATTAAAAAGTACACACATACTTATAAAAGTTAGTAAATTATTCAAACAGCAATTTATTGGTATGTTGCTATTAATGCAGATATTTCTCAGATGTCTATATATCAGTTATCATAAAAAGTCTATTATGGTATATTTAGCAGTGTAGATTCCTTTTTCCTAGGGGTGAAAGATGAAGCCCATTTACACTTCTGCTTTCAAGAGCAGAGGCAAAGATTTTGGTAAATGGCTTTCAGCAACCATGTTGAAACTGTCTGTCAGAACCCGGTAAGAGTCCCCATTTCAAAATACTAAGGGTCAGAAGAAGAGTGGTACAGACATCTTTAGCTGGCTCCAAAAAGTCCTTGTTAATACAGAGGATGCTTTCTTCTTTTGCAACTCTAGCATATAAAAAAGTTAGAAGTTCTTATGCCACTATGAAAAGAGACTTGCATCTTCCTTGCATCTTGTTTTCCTGATCTTGAAGGCCCTGGGACTGCAGAGGTAGAAAGCAGCAGCAGTTAGGACATCCTAATCTGGTGAGACGATAAGGGGGTACTTCCTAAAATAATTATTCCTAGTTCCATCTCTCTGACATGTTTGTCTGTAAAGTCAGGAGATGACAAATACCATTGCAGAAACCGTCATTTTTTTATTTTTTGGATTGAGACTCTCCTTTACCTTCTTGGGATCTTCTTTCATCTCACCTTCTTAGCAGTAATGTAACAAAAGATGAAAATAATGGTGCTCTTGGGCTCATCAGCATAAGTGCTACATTAAATCAACAAATTATATCCTTAAATAGTCCAAACAAGATCCTAGGAAGTACCTATGGCCTACAGAAGTCCTAGGAGAATGTTGCTCATACCTGACAAAATCAGGGCAGTGAATAGAGCCAAAATACCAGAAGTACCAAGCAGATACCTTGGAACAAAGGTTCCCAGAATATCAAAGTGCTCCCTCCATGGCAAGGAGACAGTGAATCTATGGTATGAAGAATGTTAATGAAGCCCAAGAATTCCTCCACTGAGTTCCTTAAAGGATGTTTTGTGGAGATTAAGACTAGTGTGTCTAACAAAACCTCAGAGAAAAGGACAGAAACCACCCATATCAGATCTGAGTAAATGTTCTTTTTCCTTTGCAGAACCCTAAGGACTGAGGGATCAAGCTCTGTTCACATCCACTAAAGAGTGCAGACAGACTCTTTTCTGTCCACAGCATGTGGCACGAAGCTGCCAGAAGCACTGTCCCCACCTCTGCTTTGGAAGCTTGGATCCTGGGGTGTCTCCTGGGACTGAAAAGACTCTTTAGAGGAACATTTTCCCAAGTGCAGCCCCTCTTCATTTGTTCGGACATGGTACAGTGTAGCATCCAAGTATCTTCACAGAACTACCATCTGTTTCCTGATGTATGCCATTCTCAGAAGCTCTCCAATTCCTTGCCTGATGGAGCTTCTTTGCCTTACAAAACTTTGAAGTCTCACCTGTCCATCTTTTGGGGCCCTTTTAAAGAAGCACTTGACAAAATTCCTCTGTGTACAAATGGCCCTCAACCCAGGCGCACAACCTTCTGAATGCTTGAAAAGGGATGTGGGGATGAGCTGGGGCAAGAGCACACTGCATGAAACTGTATCTGTTATAAAACGTATCACAAGAGTTTTATAGGGTAGGCACATATAGCAATGTGAATTTATACAAAATTGAAGAAAAAAGGAACAAGGACCTTACTATAAACTATTTTCTGGGGGGAAATACACACACACACACACACACACTTGAGACTTTTCCTAGACGCTGCATGATACTTAGGTGGAATGGAAAGGCTTCTATACTGCTTTATCTGACAGGAATAAAAGTGGGGATTGAACTGGGATAAGCCACTTATGCCTTGGTATGTATAGACAGGTTCAATGAGTATTACTTCTTCAAGGTTTTATAGCAGTGATTTTAAGAGAAAATTTTATGAAGGCAATGTCAGAAATTACTCCCTCTTCCTTCTTTCCCCTAGGATCCATACCTACAAATTTAACCCAACCAGACTTTGTTTTAATACCATATAAGTTTTCATGTCAAAATGATTTCTGTTTAGAAGAGTTTAATTCTTCTTTAAGCACAGTGAAGGAATGTATTCACATAAAGAGAAATTTCATGTTTTCCTTATTTAATATCATTGTTATGGGCCTAGAAGATTCCATTCCAGTAGATATACCATACATTATATGTTTATTACACTGTCAGATTACTATGCTATCACCTGTAATAAATGCCACAGATATGAATGTTTCTATTTACAGATAGGGAAGTAGAACCAGAATCTAAGCTGACTTGCCAAAAATGACAGATTAATACCAGTTGGACCCATTTTTGGTTTTATAATTAATATTGTACACCAAGCTATTCGCCCCTCCCCATCCCCTGACGGCTTCCAACTGAGACACCCCATTAAAAGAAATCTGGTATTACCATAAAAATATTTCTGTGTATGGGCTATTAGTCTGAAACAGCCCGTTAACATACCATTGTATTTTAGCTCAAATAGACGGGCAGAATCATTAACGTGGATGCCAAATTACAAATCATAATTTGGAGGGGGGAAAAAAAAGAGTTAAACGTATAAACAAAAAATTGTTTTCCTGAATTTAAACAGAACCAGCAGGTCAATTTTATCTCAAATCCCATGTTAATATAAACATATACAGAAATGTAGGTGTATGCATATTGATAACTTTACATGAGTTCTAAGTTTTTAGTTTACTCTACTTAAAATTTTGATGCAATTCTATTATATAGGCATCATAGTGAATGCAAGACAGGTTTGCTAAAGAGCACAATATGTTTTCATTGCTAGGGGCGGGGGAGGAAGACTTGCAGAGTTCACCCAATATAAGCATGACAAATTTAAGTCTAACAAGAATGGTTTTAGAATGTTCTTGCTAATGTGCTCTGCTACAAGCTGTTCCGTGCCAGAAATTAAAACCTGCTTGAATACTGTATCAAATGCTGTCATAGGTCAACATTCAAGCCATATTTCCCTAATTCTAGCCCTCAATTTTGTCAAGTTTAACTGGCTTTAAAATCAACTTAATTACTTCTGATGTTCAAAGAGCTATTTTTATTCAAGAGGTAGAGTGCTCTACATTATTTTAGGGAGTTAATCTCCACATAAATTCCTTAAGCTTGAATGCTTTGCTCAGCCTTTTAATTTAATTAAAGTTTCTCAAAAAGACAAATTGCAAGTTTTTGCGGCTGATCAGTTAACACTTTCTCTCGCTAACATTACAGTACAACTGTTTTAGTTGGCACAGTGTAACTCTTAAGAACGCCCTAAAAATTAATAAAATGGCAATCATTTATTTGAATTTAATGTTAAGTATTGCAAATTTTTAAAAAGAGCGAGAAAGTTCTCACGGCAATTTTAGTTTATGCAAATGGCACATACTATAGCTAAAACCAAACAGTTGAAAGAATAATCCAAACTTCTATGTATGTACAATCTTACACACAATATTACCAGAGTAAATTTTTTTTTGGTTTTGTTTTAACTTTGTAGCTTTATAAATATGTTTTTAAGTTGTTATTTTTACTAGCCTTTTTGTAGGAAAATAGCTATACCAAGAGCCCTACAAACTACAGCTTCTTTAAGTCAGAGCTGCAATAAACCCAACCTCTAGAATAAACGGGTTGCACATTTTGCAGCAATAAACATTTGGAAGTTTCCCCCTTCAGCTTCTGCAAAATAGCTTGAACTTGTGTCTCAGTCTTCCACAGCTCATAAAGGGTCTGGTTTAGATGGTGATACTTTAGCATGAGGTTCCACTTTGGCTTTCTGACTTCCTCAAAAGACAGAAAATTCGAGGAAAAGGCATGTGCATATGTGCCAAAAATACTTGTGCCCTATTGACAGGCAGTAAAGAACCAGAGGATACCAAAGGAGAGAGTGCATGCATCTAGAATTACAGTGAAACAGTGGGTTTTTACATGGGAGTCAAAAGTACAATTTCAGCTTATGGGAACACACCTGAGTTAGCCTTAAACTAGCTATCTCAGGTACTCATAGGAATGTAGCTGTAGCATTACAGAACTCAGCACCAGCTCACCAGCCTGAGCATTTACTTGGCTTCTCAGGCAGACTTTGCAGGCACACTGAACTGTGTGCAGACACACTCCAACCATGTGACTATCGGTACCCATGCAATTTGGCTAAGCTATCTTCAATATGTCAACACAAGCTGCTGTTACACTTTCTGCAGTGTAGACATACCCTGTGTAAAGGGCTGGGGAAGAGAAGTAAAATTATTGGACAATTCCTTAATTGCTTGGCCACCTGTGGGTGCATCTACATATGCCAATAAGGCCATGTAATAAAATCCGGCGTAAACATGGAGCCTTAATGGTTTGTATAGATGCTCTAACTGCTGCAGTCTAGGGTGCATCTGCAGATGCTGCACCTGGGACTGCAGCAGTTGAGCTGGGGTGGAGCAGCCCCAGGCTGGCAGTGGGCCTGGGAGGTCAGCCCCAGGTGGTGGTATCAGGAGGTGGAAGGGGTGGCTGGGGCACAGGAGTTCCCCAGTGTGTGGAGCCTTGTGGTTAGGCAGCAGACAAGGGTCTGGCCCCCTGCTGCCTGGGCTAACCGGGCACAATGTATGCCCAGGTTAGTGTTTACACGTGTGTTTAGAGGTACAGTTATTTTTGCCACCATAAGACAACATTGTCCCTTATAGTACTATCTTACGGCAGCAAAAATTAGTTTGCTGCAACCTAATAGCATCACATATGTAGACTGCAATGCTTTACATTGCAGCAAATTAGTCTACTGTGAAGATGCATCCTGTGAAAATTAAAATTTACTGTCACAAGTGGGCAAAATATGCATTTTTTTCAATCTGCTGATTCTGTGCGATTTCTAGTAACCTCTGCTAGCAAAATACTGTATTTTCTTGTATACAACATGCCCTTGAATAAAAACTGCACCTTGTTTTTGAAAGGCAGAATGAAGAAAAACAGATCTTTCTGGAGAGCCTCAAAAGGGGGTGGGGGGGGGGGGGGAAGGGGAAGGAAGGAAAGAAAAAGTGTCCATAGCCAGTAGCTAGGGAGCCCTGGCAGAGGGTTAAGTGACAGAAACTTCTGTTATCTTATTCAATGACTATAGGAGTTTCCTTGATTTCTTAAATGCTCACCCCAATTTCCAAGAGCTGAATGTTGTGGAAAAGATGTGCGTTATATATGAGAGAATATGGTAATTTATTCTCAATAGGGAAGCTGCTCAATAATCAGCCAAAATTATTTAACAAGGGGAGTAGGCCTTTAACAAATTAATGTAGTATATTCTATTTTCTCCATCCACAATTAATTCCAGTATTGCTTACTGTGTTTAGTACTTCTTTCACCTATGAATCTATATACCTTTTTCCCAGAACAGGAGACCTTGCCTACCATCAGGCACAGAATTAACAAAGAGAGCCTGTCATGGGGAATACTGGGGACATGTAGGAGGGGAAAGTGGCCAGAAAGTTCCAGGCTTTGGATATTCCCCATCAGCCTTATGATCTAAGAGGGAAGAAAGTAACAAACATTCACACTACCCCATACCTTAATTAAGATTAATTAAACAGTATCTTCATTAAGATATTGAGCCATGCATAGGTGCAAGGATGAATTCAGCCCTTTTATCTATACTCTTGAAGTAATTTGGAAGTCCTAAGCAGCTTCTACTTGAGTTTTCAGGAAGCTTCCTGCCCCCCCAAGCCTTAAGATGTTATTTTGTAACTGACAATTTTAGGAATACTGCAACCCATTTCTCCTATAATCAAATGCATTTCTTAAACACAGAAAAATGGAAATTATTTAAAAATCAGTGGTAACAGAAGGAATAGGTAGTCTTATTCATCCAGGTGAATATGACAATAATTGAGTTGCATGCAACAAAATATGGAATGCCACCTACAGTCCCAAAATACAAAAGATGTAAGGATTTAAATTCAGTTAGGTATGCAGAAGATTACTTTCTTCAGGGATTTCATATTGTAATTACTACCACCACATTTGCATGTTCCTGGAATGGCAGCCCTGTGGGAGCTAAAGGAAGGTGAAATGTAGGTATCCTGAAAAAATCACACAGAAGGATTAGAGGGTTTTA
The DNA here is from genome assembly GCF_000455745.1 of Alligator sinensis. Taxonomy (NCBI): domain Eukaryota; kingdom Metazoa; phylum Chordata; order Crocodylia; family Alligatoridae; genus Alligator; species Alligator sinensis. The sequence continues at coordinate 1,193,944 of NW_005841991.1, forward strand.
ACACAGTCTCTGCTTTTCCAGCTTATCCAGGCCCACAGTGACAGAAAAAGTCAGCTTGCCAGAAAATAAAAACCAAAAGGCAGTGGTAAATCAGCCAGATGCCAACTGTTTCTGATGGCAAGCAAGACTATCACTTAGAGAAAGGAGCCTGATGGACGAGACATCAAAATGTAGGAATTTGAAAATTCTATTATTAGACATGCTGGCTCCAGGATCAGAGTTGGTGATTTGTGATACTGGTAACCACAACATGAAAACTGGGAGTTAAGTTTAAAGATAAGACTATAATTTCTGGTATGATTCCACTCTAAGAGGTGTCTTCCAATTTTAAAAATATTGATCAATGCTCAAAATAATGTCTCAGTGATAATGGACTAACCGAACAATACCCACTTGTACTAGAAATGAATTATGGGAGCTAAAGGATAACAGATATACTACTGCTCCTTTAACTGGATTTAAATACTGCAATTCAGTTAAATTTCTTATCAAAGATTATTTTTGTCCTGGAAGCTATTTTTAAATCTGGAAAAACCAGATGCAAGACAGTCACTGTTCATTTCTTCTGATCCATTTTATTCAAAAAATGATTAACAACTTAGGCAAGCTTACCATACAGATCAAAAGTGAATGTTTCCAATGACACAGCAGTAATTACAAGTTACAAATATATCATGCAAAAGCATACTGTACATACCTCTTGTGCTAGCTCTTGTGCATTGGAGATAAGAGGATATGGAGGGCTGGCTTTGTTCATGTGCACTGTGACAGCATTGTGTATCTTAAATGCATTCTGAAAATCAGTATTTTGGACAAGTTGTAAAATGAGGGTGATATCCTCTTGACTCTGGGGGTCTGCCAAAATGTGTTGGATATGCTTAAGAGAAGCTAATAGTTCTTCCACTTCTGGGTGAAAAAAATAAGAAGGGGTAAGTGAGGGTAGTCTCATTATTACATTATGTACATTTAAAATTTTTCAAGCTTGTACCAGAAACTTTTCTCCTCAGTTTGATTCAAATAACTTTGTATGTATCATTGCTATTATTTGCTCCACTAATAAATTTTATACTGAATAGATGATTAGAACTAGAATAAGAGAATTCGATGCAATTAGGAAAAATAAAGAAGTTGACTGAAGTCTCTGAAGCAGCATTAGACAGTTGCAATTCATTCCTCACATTCCTCCACCTCCCTGAAATAAAGATTGATGTGAGAGTCTGAATCACAGCTTATGAACAATTTTCACTGTAAAACATGGAATATTTTGTAACATCAAAATGAAGGATACTTTGCTAAACTATTGTATTGTTATTGCTAAACTTATTAAAATCCAAGACAAGGTTCACCACCCTCACCAGTTCAACACAGGAGGAAAAAAGCCCCTCATCTTAGATTTGAGTACAAGGGTGTGTGTGTGTGTGTGTGTGTGTGTGTGTGTGTGTGCGCGCGCGTGCGTGCGCGTGCGTTGCAGTGCATGTGGGGGAGCAGCAGCAGCAGCTCTGATCTAGCCTGGAGTCAGAATCGCAGTTGCTGCCCCCCTGCCACCTCTGCTCCTCCTCCTGACCTTTGCTCCCCGGCAGCCCCACCCCCACCTTACCTTTTACTTACAGAGTATGGGCTGGAGGCAGCACATTCTCTGGGCTCCTTGCCCCAAGCTGGAGCAGGGCCCCAGCCAGAGCTGGAGCTGAGAGGGAAAGGTTACGTGGTGGTGAAGGGGGTAGGGAGGGAGCAGGACAACAGTAGGGGAGGGCAGAGGACAGCCAAGCAGGGGGGGAGCTGGAGGCAAGGGGGGCAGGCAATGGTGGGGGGGGAATGAGGAGGGCAGTGCCAGGAGGTGCAGGCACTGAGGGAAGGGGCAGGCACCAGGGGACACATGCATGGGGGAGCAGGTAGGAGAGGGGCAGGCAGCATGGAGGCAGGTAGCAGGGGGTACAAACCTCAATGGGGGGCAGATATGGGGCACATGAGCACCAGGAAGGGCAGGCAGCTGAGGGGGAGGCAAGAGGTAGGGGGGACAGGTGGCAAGGGGCAGAGAACAGGTACTTGACTCCCTTCCCACCAGTCCCTGCACCATCTCCCACTGCTAGGCCTGCTGCAATGGTGGGAGGACAAATTTACAATGACCTGTCCCCCCCCCCCCCCC
>NW_005841991.1:1196096-1210767 GCF_000455745.1 Alligator sinensis
AGATGCTAGACATGGATAATTGTAACAAATATATATATTTTCCATGTCTAGAATTTAATAACTGGGGGGCTGTCTTAAATTTGAAGTCATCTTGGATTTGGGTAAATATGGTCATTGATATGTTAAGTATTTTAAGAAAAAAAATTATCTGCACAGAATCTCAGCATTTGCGTTAAAAGGTTTATTTAGCTAACAGCAAACTCTGTTTTGTATTTACCCATTTACTTTTTTTCAGAATTACTGCTTGACAAATGTACTTGTATCCAATTTCTAAAATGAAAATAATGTTGAACAAGTCTGAACTAGAATATTGGCAGGAAAGAGTAAAAGGATGAAGGACAGAAAAATTCTCTCCTGATAATATGAAATACTTTTAGAATTCAGCATAACACAAGACAATTCAGACTAAAAATCTCTTTACCATTTAGACTGAGAATTCTAGTTGGAATACAGAACTTTAATATGGCTTAATAACTGGTTTCATTATTACTCTTTTGTACTTAAAAGTACTTTTGGGGGTAGTGTTAAAGACTGCACCACATCACCCAACTAACTAGTTTTTTATCCTAACTTTTAAATATAACCAACTAGCCATATCAACTCTTTGGTACCATTTTGAAAATATCATTTAAAAATATATCCTTGTTTGACATTTTAAATGTTGGCTTAGAACAGGGGCCAACAATTATTTTGGGCAGAGGGCCGCTTACTGAGTTGTGGCAAGTCATTGAAGGCTGCATGACAGGCAGCCCAGGGGAGATAAATATTAATTTTCTAAATTTTTTAGGGGCCCCACGGGCTGGATAGAATGGCCTGGTGGGCCGCATCCGGCCCCCGGGCCGCATTTTGCCCACCCCTGGCTTAGAAGAAATTGTTTGACACTTTAAATGTTGGCTTAAAAGCCAAATGAAGAGATCAATTTATCATCTAGGTTACTCAAAAACCAAAAGCAGTCCACATACAGAATAATTTCTCCAAAACTACCCCAGTTACATGAGAACAAGTTTTATAATATACACCAATTACTGTAAAGTTTTTAGAGATGCTATTAATATAGTAATTTTTAGTGTTTAGCCTAAAACTCAACGAAAGTCCTGAAATCTGTGGTGCTCTTCCTAAAGGAATAGCCCATTAGAGACTAATTCCAAATTGGAAAATTTGACATCTGATCTTTTCAGAAGTCTATCAAATTTCCCCTTACCAACAAACACTGAGTAAATATCATACTTATGTGTTATTAACTTTCATTAAAGAAGTCACTTGTAGGTTACCAAACTGTCAACCTAAATTTATAAAATTTTTTTTTACATAAAATAATCAGTATAGATCCAGGTGTCCAATTTGGGGAAAATTAAGATACATCACCAGGTTTCTTGGTTGAAGTGAAAAAGGCATACTTCAAGGACTGATAGCCACATTCAACTCATGGCTGGACCCCTTGTCAGGTAGGAGGGATAACTGAGATGGTTGGCCAATGGACATAAAGCATATTTTCCTAAATGATATGGATTCATCTGTATGCCACGCTTTTAATTTTCTTTCAACAAAGTACACTCCAATGAATTTTATTCCGACTGAATTTGCTTTGTAACAAAAAAAATTGAACCAATCCAATTGTGTTTTTCTGACAGGCTATAAGGAAAAAAGTCAGAGGGAGGATAAATAAGCAGGAAAAAACTAACACAGCATACTGACACAGGGTTAAACTAAGCATGCACTGAAAAGCCTCTGACCCTGGTGGAGACATATTAAGAACATAAAACTCTATAGGCAGTTTTCTTCTGTGCAGGGTAGCGTGGGATAAGCAGTTTCTTAGTCTCCACTGGTCATTCTTTAAGTTTCGCTCATGGGTTTATTCTTGCGACTCAGGTGTTGGCAACATTTTACAGGAAGGGCTGCTTTAACAGGGCATAGCCCAAGCACAGGTCACTTCCGAACCGAGCCCAAGGTGCCAGAATCGCTGCTCTTCCCCCTCCTTCCCAACAATGCCACTGCTGCATTAAAGGTCCAACATCTTATATGCAAGCAACAAACTTTGCTCTCTAAATTACTCACCTGTGCCTTTCAAAAACTCAAATTTGGATGAGGATTCTGGTTGGAGTTCCTCTAGCAGGCTAGAGAAGGTAGCTGGCTTTGAAGGCCATATTTTGACAGCTTCCCCTGTCCACAAAGAATCCCTGTCCACTTCCTCCCATACTTCCAAGGCTAGCAATCACACAGAATAAAGAGCTTGGAGGTGTCCTGCATACATACCCCAGACACTATCAGAGTTACATTAAGGGACAAAGCTACTCAGTCTATTTGTTAGCTCGGGCATACACCAAGTGCAAAGAAGCTTTTTCCAGGCCAGGATTCCAGGCTTGGCTGCAAATCTGTATAGAACAGGGGTGGCCAATCCATGACTCACAGGTGGCCAACTCATGGCAAGTGTGGCACATGTGACACAGAGCCTCTGTGTCAGGCATGCAGCAGATTGGGCAGGGAGCACAGCAGCAGGGAACAGAAAGCAGAGCAGCAGATCAGGTAGAAGGAGATCAAAGTGGCCCCCAAGGAGGCTGCGAGGCTTAACTTGCGGCATGCCTGCCCAAAAGGTTGTCCCCCACTGATATAGTCACAGCCATAACAGTGTCAATTTACTCAGAACACTGAGCAGAGAGAATTTATTTGATGTTACAGGAAACCTAGGTTTACAAAGAAGTTTTTGGATGGAGAAGAGACTATTGACATTGCTTTTAAAGCAAACAAGAAGAGGAAATGCTTTACAAAAGGGGTTGGAGTCAGTTATATAGCTTTTCTAAGCTCCAAGTAACTCCTTCTGAAGTCTTTTAAATATAGGTGGCAGGGGAAAATATTATTTGGGGGGGGAACTGAGTAAAATTGCCTGCCTGGCCCCCGCCTTTCCCTCCCGCAGGACTGTTGCATGCTGGTGCTGTATGCAGCAGCAGATGAGTGTGCAGCAGGGGCGCTGGGCACAGCGCTGTGGTGGGGTGTGGCAGTGACGGTGAAGCAGTGAAGCTGCGCCAGGCTGAGTGTGTGTGGGGTGCTGGCCTGGCTGCATGCTGAGTAGTGCTGGGCAATGCAGGACAGTGGCACCATGGTGCTGCTGGCATTGCCAGCCGCTGTGAAATTGGTTTGGGGGAGCTAAGCCCCATTAGCCCCGGCCTTCCACCGCCTATGTCTTTAAAGCTGCCCCAACTGTCTGTTTTGGGTAGCCAGACCACTGAGAAGGAAGTGAGCAATGATGCACACGGACCAGAGAGGGAGGCCTGGATGAGAAAGCCGGAGGGATGCTGAAATGCAAACAAGGTCCTTTCCTGTGGGACTGAAAGGAATTTAAGGAACACTGCCTGGCACAAGCCCAAAGAAGAAAGGGGCACTCTTCTGCCTATTACAGGTCAAAGGCTTCTTCTCTGCAGGGAATAGCTGTTTTACCATTTTTCTGTATTTTAATGTCCTTATCCCTACACCAAGGAAATGGGGAAGGAGCGTGCTGGAGCAGCTGTCCAGTCTCATCTCCCTCCCAGATACCACACAGCTCAAATCAGTTTACAAAATTCTGAGCATTCCACGAGTGAAGTCCAGAGCATACTAGAATGAGCTGTGCCAAAGATCATGAGCATTTCACTAATAAACCATGTACATCATGCGCCCGATCCCCAGAGTGGTATCTGGCAAACTCATCGTATAGCCAATGATGCTGATCACACTGGCTCGGTGATGCCCACTGACAAGGAATTCCTATGCTCAAACATTTAGGCTCAACTACAAGCAGAACCACCCTGCTGTTAGAAATACCTTCCTTTGCTGAATGTAGTTACACATATAACAATCTAACTTGAATTTTACCACCAGTGGAGTACAATTAATGTAACGTAAGCAATAAATATCTTGCTTTTCCAATACTCATTCATTCTACCCCCTCCACTCATTTGTCTCAATTGTCATGCATTTTTTCATCCTTTTCCCATTAAGAATAAACCAGAAAATTCTCTCTGTATAGACTTCTACCTACCTGAATTCCAACAACATTTGGCTGTTTTTAGCTCCTCTTTTTCTTCCTAGCCCTTTCTTACTAGCCTGCCACACCATGCTGCTCCTCCATACCACTCTTGTCTTTCTGCATGTATTCTACACTGATCTTTCGTATGTGTCACAGGGCGGCGTTCTATGCTGCATATGACAAAAGAATTTTCTTGGAACAGCAAGAAAAAAAGTGAGGAGAAACTGCTTGGGAAGATAAGGGAAGTTCTGTGGAATTACTTCTTCCCGCAGGGCAACTTAAGAGACATGCCTATGTAGCCCATTACACAACAAGTACTGACAATGTATACATAAAAATTTGTGGAGCTTGCTGAAACTAAAGTTTTCCAAGGCTCAAATTTCTAAATCCTAGATAAAAGAAGGTTGTGTCTGGGTATAGTACATCTAAAACGCCAACTAACATGCCCCCATCATCACAAGAGAGAAACAAGTCTATTACAGTCAATCCCACCTCAGAACACTTTCAAATAATGTCTCTTAGGAGAAAAAACAAAGACTACTGAAAAAAATAATGAGTCTCTACTTACAGACAAAGTGAGGCTTCTTTTAACTACTGCGAGTCCAATAAATATGCAACTTCTGCCACCCAAACGCTTATTTTTCCCTGTGTTTATGGAGAACACTTGCAGCCTTTTCTGCTGATTTATGAAATGGCAGGAAGATGTCCTAACACTATGTAATGTATGTATTAATCAAAAGACTGGCAGGAAAAAGAAATACGCAACTGCAGGGGAGGATTCAGTTGTAGTTTGGCATGTTAGCAGACTAGAAAAGGAGGGAAAGGAAGAATTAGCTGCTGTTAGTCTTTTTAAATACAAATTATAAATGGCAGAAGAATTAGCTATTACAAATTAAGGCATATACTACTAATTTATCCAAACTGCCACTGGTGATACATAATTTTAATTTTTTTTCCGGAACTTAAATCTTCTCTGCTGCTCTACAGTACCCAGATAGCTGTGGGAAACAAACATGGTGCTTTTTTAATAAGTTGGAAAGATTTAAAATTACCTGGCATAAAATCTAGCTTTAAATCAGCAATTTTAATCCTGGTTGGTAACCAATGAAGCACACCAATTTGAAACTAAGTATAAACAAACTGGTCATTGAATTGAAAAACATGAGTAATTGGAAATGAAAATAAAGTATTTTCTCTGCACCTACAGAAGAGGCTATTGCCACCAAAAGCTGGTTTAGCATTTCAGCACACTGTTTTTCCATGAGCTTAAACAGTCTTTGCCCAGTGCAGTAGTTCAGTTTATTTTTTTTGGCAAATATGTACTACTTGATTTTTTTATATCATTGAAATTATTTAAATTTAGCCTCTAAAACAGACTGGCAATTCCAAACTTCTATTGTATTTTATACATACAGATTAAACTTAAAGGAAAAAGTCTGCTTAACTTTTTTTTTGTCCATCCCAATTTTTAAACCTAGTCAGTGATCAACAAGGATCCAGGTTTTCTGTTTGTCATGGAAAAAATGGAGAAAACCACAGATTTTTCCCTTTACCAGAAGCAAATGTGGATTTCTCATTTTACTGGAGAAACCCATAGATATTGCAATTTTGCAAAGAGCTCTCTGCAGGCTGGCAGAGTTCCAGGATGCAAGGGGCTGGGATGGAGCGGGAGAACAGCGGCCAGGCAAGGGGCACCATGTGCACATACATGGCCGCCAGGCAGCCTGGAGAGTAGTGCCGGTAGGTAAACTGGGTGGGCCAGGCGGGGTAGGGGGGAGGAATTGAGGCCCACATAGGGAGAGAGGGATTTGGGCAGGGCTGGGGCCACTGCCCAACTGGGTGGTGGATGGGGCTTGGGGCTGCAATGTGTGGCTGCAGGCCCCAGCGGGGAGTGGGATGGGGCCATGAGAAGCTCGTCTGGGGGTAGGGGGCTGTGGATCTGGGTCTGTGGCCCTATAGCCCTGGCAGCTGAAGGTGACAGGGGGCTGTGGTTGGGGAGTGAGGGGCATAAGCAGGGCCAGGGGGCTGTGTGTGTGTGTGTAGGGGACAGGGACTGGAGGGCCTTTCATTTTAATCAAGGATTTGTGGGGTTTTAATCAGAGACTTTGCAATTTTTTTATCAAGGAAAACCAGGATTCCTGGTGACGAACTAGGGGTTTTGGTAGTATCTCAACAAATCTTTTTTTAAACCAGTCCATGTGTGCCAAACTTCTGTTCCGTTATGGGTATCAACCGGTTTCCAATCACTTATGCCGGTAAAAGTGTAATCTCTGTACCTGGCCTTTATGATTAAAAGCAATATTCTGGCCTCTGTCATTGAGTGTTTAATAAATTTTCAGGTGAACTGACACTATGAGCTCAAATCTTCCCCACCTCACAGATTATTTTTAAAAAATGGTCTTAAACTAGTTTTTTCACCCAGTAACAGGGGCTGACAGCTTTCAGAAGAGGAAAGTCTTCTTTTGAAGTTTAGCAAAAGTGTCAGATCTTAAGTTGATTTATCCAGTAGGTGGAAAAAATAGGACACATTCATAGGGTTGTTTTTTTTTTTTTTTTTAAAGCGAGAACGCTGGGGGAAGACAGTTCTGCTATAGAACCATTTTGTTAGGGTTTAGTGTTATGAAAAGAAAATTATGATTTGGAGATCAATTGTATTAGTAGCTGAACACTGATTCCTTATGGGCAACTACAGACCTGAGGGTCACACGATTAAATATGAAACAAAGTTTTTGAGCTTTGCAACATGTCAAATCTGATGTGACCTCTAGGTCACGCTAATTCCAGTATTAACCATGCTTCACAGAACCACCATCCATATTTTTTTAACATCTTTTGTTTTTCCACTTGTATTTTGGCAATTTGAAACAAGTTGTTACTATAGCAAAAGAACGCCAAGGCAGAACAGTGCGGTCTTTGTTACATTTACACAGGCTTGTCTAGGGCAAGAGTGTTCAACCTCCCAGCCTGTGGTCTGGAAATTTGGTAGCAGAGGAGCAGTTGCACCACTTCACTGCTGCTAAACTTCCAGATTTATGGGGTGTCCCAAGCCCAATGTGCTAGATTGGGGGTACAATCCCAGCGTGTGGGGCCAGGTGGGGGTAGCACTGGGCCCCAGACCTTAATCTCAGCATGCGGAGACAGTGCCAGGCTCCCAGGCCCCAATCCCAACACAGAGGGGTGGTGCCAGGCCCCCAAGGCCCAATCCTGGCATACAGGGGTGGGAGGGGGTAGCACTGGGATCCCAGGGCCCAATCCCAGTACACAGGGGTGTGAGGGGGTGGCACCAGGCTCCCAGGGCCTAATCCCAGTGTGTGGGACAGGAATAGGGTGTTGTTAGGCCCCAGGAGTTTATTTTAGTGTGCAGATCTCAATCTGGCCTGTGGATCAGGTCCCACGTGACTCACCTGGTACATGGGCCCAAAAAGTTGAGCACCACTGGTCTGGGGGCTCATCAGTATGGTATTCGAATACTTTGGTGAACCAGTACTATAAGAGCATGAGAGACACTTTGCCAGTGGATTTCATACGTACTTGCTGACAGCAAAGAATGGTGAAGTGCAAGAATCTTGGGTTCCACTCAAGGCATAGGAGGGGTTTGTTCTAATGGGTATAAACTTCTGTCCACTTCTCTTCAAGATCAACTTGCTGACCCCATTCCTGTCTCAGTCCTATCTCTTCCTTATTCTTGGCTCCGTATCTCAGTTCTTTTCTCCTGGCCAATTCAAACCCAATGTCAGCCTCAGGTTTTTCCAACTAGTTTTTGTCACCTTTGCCTAACTGGTCTCATTTTTCATCTGCTCAATTTCCTCTTTGGAATCCCAAGATTCCAAAGACCTAATCCCAGTTTCTCATCTCCCTGCACCTTACCGTACCTCTTTTCTCACAATACCTTGTCCAAATTTCCTTATCAGCCAGTCTGAGTTTTACCCCTATGCTGACTCCTTTTCAGGATGGTGTCTCCGTCTCCTTCCCCTATTCTTTCCCACTGTTTCCTAGTCTGTTTCCTTGTCCAGCTAAATCTCAGTCTGTCTCTAGTTCTGTGTCCAGTGTCAAGTGACCTCATGTCCCTCAGCTCCTTCCCAATCTCTGCTCATTCAATCTCAACCAGCTCTTCCATATAGCTCAGTGTACTTGCCTATCTAGTCCCAGGCTCCCCTTCCAACTGCCAGTTTTTCTCTCCTCCCCTCCAGTACCAGTGTAGGTGCCTTAAGGGGATGATAAAAGATAATAATCTTTTAAAATAATATATTTTAATCATATTGTAATAATATGTAATTAATATCTATTTATATATTAATTGTGATATTTTAATAATAATGTTAATAAAATTTAAAAATAACCTTAAGGGGATAATAAAAGATATCACATCTACCCAAAGAACTTGGCCTGCTTAAGGGGATGAAGCGTGCTCATTACAGACTTTAGCTGTTAAATTCTAGCAAGTCTCTACTAAGCAGGTGTGAACTACTGTTTTTCAAAGGCTAATACATTTGGCCATGTTTGGGTGATGTTTAGATATGGGGAAGCCTTGGCCCAAATTTCATCCCTTGCCAAATTTCAAGTCCTTAGTACATAAATATAAGAGCCTGAGAGCATTCTGAATTTGCACATAATCCAGATATTTTTGCCCATCTCTTTCTAACAGTAAAGCCATCTGGGTTGAAATGAAAATTAAAAAAAAAGAAGAAATAAACAGTTGACGCAATCAGCCAGCATGGAAAATTTAAGCCCAAGCAATTAAAGTCCTGCAAAGTTATAAATCTCTGTTTTCACAAAACAGGAGTGTTGGATAAGGTTCATAATGGGCAGTGTCCCTAGCTTCACCTGTAATTAAATATTAATAAAGTGCCCAAAGGTCCCAGTACAGACTGAAGTCTCATTGAATTACATGCTTTACAAACTACATAGGAAAATAATCCTTCCTCATCTGGCACTATTTTAATTGAAGTCCAAATTAAGGTTACTGAACTCTGCTTAAAAGTGGATAGTGAAATAGGCAGCATCTGAAATACAGGGGCTGCTTATGTAGAGAGTGTTTGAAATAAAGCAATTTGTCATCTGAAAGGAATATGAATGAGGACATGATCATACTTTATAAACTGTAAAATAAACCTTTGCTGTATCCTTCTAATTAAAGTCTGGGATGTGTGTGAAATTTAAGTGAGCTCACCCTTAAAAGATGAGAGAGAGAGAGAGAGAGAGAGAGAGAGAGAGAGCGCGCGCGCGCACTAGAAGTGGGTAAAACCCTGTGGGAGGTCATTATTCTAGTCCAGTGGTGTTCAACCTTTTTGCCAAGTGGGCCAGATGGGCACTGCTTGATCTCTCTGAGGGCCTAATCCAGATAGTGGTCCTGATACAGTGCTCAGGTCAGGCATGGCAGGGCCCCATTCAGCCACACAAAAGGGGGAAGGAGGCAGTCCAGCCTCAATTCAGCTGCATAAGGGGAGGGGGTGCCCCAGTCTAGCTGCCTGGGGGGGGCATGGAAGGGTAGGGCACAGCCCAGTCCCAATCCAGCCACGTGGGGGACTGACAGGGGTGGAAGGCATGTGGCCTGGCTTGGAAATTTGGCAGTGGGGGAGGAATGGCAGTATGAACTGTCACTGCTTCCCCACTGCCAAACTCCCCTACCTGCTGGTAGCCCCAGGGGTCAGATGTCATAGTTCCACAGCTCAGAGATTGAGGAACCCTTGTTCTAGCCCTGTGGATCTGTTCCTCTTAAAGCCTGGCTACTGGAGTGGCAGATGCTCTAATCTCTGCACTACCAGCAAAAAAAGGCTTCTAACTCCTTAGTACATTACATCAGAGATACCATCCTATAGTAGGGGTGCACCGATAGAGATTTTGGAGACTGATACAGATAGCTGATTTTTAAGGAGGCATATTGGCCTATGCCAATTGGATTTCCGACATAGCTGTGTCCAACTGGTACTGTGTTCAGCTGTGTCTGTTGTGGTGGAGGGGGAGAGGGAAGGGATGTGGGGGCAGATCAATGCCACCCTGCGGTGAGGGAGGGAGTGGGGCTGGGGTAGGTACTGCACAGATGGGGCAGGGTGGGACAGAGCTTCGGCTTATCCAGGGGGCCTCGGGGGTGGGGAGGCTCCCGCCGCTGCACGCACCCTGGGAGGGCACAGGGGTGGACTGCTCCTGGATCTGCGTGGGGTGGGCTGCAGCTGTGGGCTGGCCCCGGGGACCACGTCAGGCTCTTCCTGGGAGGGGCAGGGGGGGCACCGCGTTGCACTCGGGGCGGGTGGTGGCAACGCTGGGAGGGGGGCTACAGGGGGGTTGCAGTCACCCCAAATTTTGCTGTAGCCCCCTATGCCCTCTCTCCCCGCTGCCTGTCCCAAGTGCAGCACGGCCCAGCACCCCCACGCATTGGAAGCACAGCCCCCACGCACCAGGAAGAGCCTGGCGTAACTCCAACCCCAGCCCACAGCTGCAGCCCCCCTGCCCCTCCCATGCAGATCCGGGGGCACCCCCCCGTCCTATCCTGCTCCACCCCACGCAAATCCAGGGGCACACCCTGTGCCCTCCCAGAGTGCATGCAGCAGTGGGAGCTGCTCCAATTGGCCCCGCACTTCCCAGATGAGTCGCAGCTCTGTCCTGCACCCCGCCTTGCCCCGGCTGGGCAGCACCCGCCCCAGCCCCTGCCTCACTCCCTCCCTCACCCCAAGCTTTCGGGCTATGCTCCTCGCTGCCTGTGTGCTGCACTGTGGCCTCGTGCACGTACGAGCATTTATTGGCCACATCAGACTGATTTCTGATATAGTCAATTTTCTTTATATTGGTTCCAATCCAATATCGGACTGATTTATCAGTGGACCTCTATCCTACAGATGTACACATCAGCAAGAACATCTGAACAGCTCAAAATATATGAATGTAACAGATAAATTTTGGAGTGAGACATGATGTGATGGGCTATATATTATAAAGCTTCCCAAATATTTCAAACTGAAAAAAAGCACCTAGTAATTTAGAAACAGTTTTCATTTAACAAGAAATAAACTTATTAAGGCAAGATTTTATTTCCAATGCAAAAGTGTGAAGAAAACCTGGAAGAAAGTCAGCCTTGACAATGTGACAGTCAACTACAGGACTAGTTAACTAGGAACAAAAGTTGCACACAGGACGCACTTTAAAAGTTAAGAAAAACTACATGATAAAATGAGACCACAGGCAACTCTTGCCTGCAAAATCTGAGCTATATCCAAAGTGTTTAATGTTTAACTACTATTGAAACAAAAATTGGTTGATGTTTGATATACCATGTGCTAATTGTTTTGAATGCTCAGGCTCAGAGCACAGAAAGGATCAGGCCAGCAACAGCAACCCATTGATACTGAATGAGTTCAACTGCCCAAATAATGAAGCAGTTATTATGTGGGCGTTTCCTAGATACACTCTGCAGGAAGCTTTGACCAATTGGAAGAAGAACCAGTTTAAGGTGCGAGACAAACTTTATACCTTTGTATGCTAAAATCAACCAACTCCAAATGTATGTTTGAAGAATTAGAGGTAGTCAAGCATGGGAAAAAAACATATTTGTCAAAGGTCTCTTAAAAGCTGGGAACAAGAAACAAATCTTAAATTTCTACTGCAGATGGAAATAATGATTTAAAATGTTATTATATTTTTACTTTCTTCAACTTTTGCTTGAGATTGCAGTTTGAAATTTAAGTGCTTATTTCCACTAAGATAGGATGAAAAGTTTGTCTTTCAGTGCTGCTCTTCCCATAACTTCAGTTTAATATTGTCAGTAGTCTAACAGTATTTTTATAAAAAGGAGTATTTTCCCCATTAACTTGTACTTTTTACCTACCTAGTATTTTCACAGTATAATGAGGACTTTCCAGAATGACTCCTTCTTCTGTGTCAAACATAGGATTATCTATTCCAGTTTTGGGAGGAATTTGCGCTAGTTTCTTAAGCCTCATTGAAGCAGTAAGGTCCAGTTCTTGTTTCTTTCCTTCATCTTCCCGTCTGCGCCTCATATCCTCCTGCTGCTGGCGAATCCGCTCTAGCTGTGTGCTTCGTCGTATTGGCATCATCCTGGAGCCCAAATCCCCAGGACAATCAACAGCCATCTCTCTGTGCTTTTGTGACTCCTCAGAAGATGTAAGATCCACATTTTTTGCTTCACCATCAGAATCCTCTGTTACGTGTCCATTCATGTGAGAAGTTGTCATGTTATATGTAATAAACTGTATTACTTCTCACACACAAATTCTGTGACAGGGCCAGTTTGCTTTATGCTGCCACTTAAAATCCATTATAATGTCAAAAAATATTTCCCTTCCATTAGGCAAAGTTGAAGAACTATCCAGCAAGGAAATCTAATGGGAAGAAGATTACAAAAAGTTACCAACTAACTAAATTAGTAAGAAAGCCAGTTAGTTTCATAATGCCAGAAACTGGACATCTCTCTAAATCTATCATGCACGTATTCCATTCCCTATCTAAGAACAGTTTACTACAGCATCCTCAAGAATCTAATTAACACATTTTAGCAACCCTCATATGTCAGTGTTCAAAAAATTAAATTTATAACTGTTAAAAAACTTAGCATTTAATATTTTTCAGATCAAGCAATGGAGATTTTGCACTTAAATGTACAAGACTGAAAACTGGCATTTTTCTGAAAGTTTCTATTCACATTTTTAATTACATTTATCCTTCCATTCTAAAGGACTTCAAAAAAACTATGCCTCAAGTTCTACAAATACTTGAATGTGTGAATAAATTTATACAGAAATGTAATCACCTGGATTTTAAAAGAGACTACTTGCAGAACCTGGGCCTATCCACACAAGCACCTTTTCACTAGTAGCAAACATCTCTGGGGTAGGACAGCTACTATTTAATAGGATACTTATTCAAAACTGCTGTAATTAAGGATATTTATACATTTGAAAAGCAGGAATTAAAGTATGAAGAAAGTCAGTAACTAGATTTGGAGTGTGTAAACTACTAATAATTATTTATATGAAAAGCATTGTGAGATACAGAACCAGCTGTTATGACCTCAATTTCATACCTTTGGTAAAATTCTTTACCAATCAGATACAAATTCTTATAGTATGTTCACCACCATGTCATCTGAGTCTTTTCCAATGCTGCACAAAGTAAGCAATGTTACAAACATCTGTCAATTAGTTTGTTCTCTCAGCCTTTGCGAAGGGGAGAAATGTGAAGGTTAAAAAAAGAGAAGTTATTTTTATAGGGCAGATTTATCACACCAGATGAGTGGTGCAGGGCCAGTCCACAAGCTGGATTAATGGCATGTGGCTGGTCCCATGGTCCAGACAGAGCCCATGGACCCCCATCCCTGCTCCCCAACAGAGCTTGCTCTAGCCAGTCCAGGACTGTGCTGCACATGATGCCCATTCTGGCCAATCTGGGACTTGTACTGCCTGCAGTGTCTGTCTAGGAGCAGCAATGCATGCAGCATTCATCTGAGGCTGGCTGAAATGGGCACCATGTGCAGTGCACATCCCATGCCAGCTGGGCAGACGCCACATACCAGGAATGTTCTGGATGAGCCGGGATGGGTGCCACATATAATGCATGTCTCAGACTAGCTGGAGAAGGTGTCAAATGCAGCAGGGATCCTGGGCCTTGCATGTAGGGCCACTGGTACATGGAACCAGTCCAGCGCACAGCGTGCGGGTTAACTCCAGACCCAAGGGTAACACCTAGGGCTAGATATGGCTTGCAGGTCATGTCTTTGACACCTGTTAGGTTTTCATACATATACTGTTGCCTGATTATTATTACATAAGGCAAGCTGAAGAGCATCCTTGAACAGAAGGTAACAAGGTTGCGATGATCTTTTTATTCTGGGGGAGTTTGTTCTTTTGTCTCAGAACAGCACCTAAGAAAACTGTACAGAAAAGATTGGTTAAGATGACCATAGTTACATTTTAAGTCCTTTTATCCCTTCAATTCCAGTTTAAAACTTGGCAATTCCTATTACTGTTGTTATTAAAAACTAAGTCATGACATTTCTTGTAGGTTGGTTTTTTTTTTTTTTTGGTTTTTTTTTTTTTGGTTTTTTTTTTTTTACATAGTATGGCCTCAGATTAAAACTCCCGTTAGTGTGCTTTTTCCCTTTATTTTTAAGGAATGTTTTCATTTGGAGGAGGCTGCTGTAGTTTTGAATAATACTGAAAACTAAATACAAATAGCAAGGTAATGAAGAAGCTCTAGTAACTCCTACACAAGTTTCTGCCAGCTTGCAATTCCAAGAGTGAAATGATGTTTTTCATTTTAAAAAGCAAAGCAAAGAGTACATACAACCTGCCTAGAAAAATTACTCCATTTCCTCTACCTAACCACTGTTGCTAGAGTTACTGAAACCATTCAAGCAAGCTGATTGTACATGCCATGGGGGTTTAATTCGGTTTAGTTCTCCCTAAATTGAAATGGTGGGTTTTTAAAAGCACTGCTTCAATTTAGTGAGAATTAAACCGAATTAAACCCCTATGGCATGTACACAAGGGTGGAGGCCTGATCCTTACCTGCTTCTGGTGGCAGGGGAGGCATGAGCTGCTGATGGGCTGAGCAGTCCCTGAGCTGTGTGGGGGTCCCCCAGGCAGCAACCGCCTGCTGGTACTGGACCATCCCAGGGGGCACCGCAGCCATGGAGGAAAGCACCAGGCCCCTCCCCAGCTC
>NW_005841991.1:1211092-1242483 GCF_000455745.1 Alligator sinensis
GGAATGCCATTAAAGCGGTGCAATAGGGCATTTAAGCTGCTTTAAAGGCAAATTTTGTGGTGTGTAGAAAGGCCTGTAGGTACTATTTAAACACATATAGTAGCAGAGTTTCACTATTTGTTTTTGAAATTTCACAGTTGCCTTTTAGTAAGCAAAGAGGAGAATGTTATGTCAAGACAAATTGCATGGAAGAACAAAAAATATCACCCTCCACCATTATGTACTACAGACTTAATTAACATTCTTGAACTTTCTGGGCAGGAAGGCTCCCTAAAGAGTAAAAATTGACCACCAAAAAAAATGAGAATTTAATGCTTCAGAAAGGCCTGGATAATAAGTTAAAACCTTCACAGAGGTCTTCTTCCAAATTCAAGGAAGAGAAGGCAAAAATCCTGCAAAATTATCTTTATAGATAGAATTACAAAGTAACTTTCCCTTCTCTAAAGGCATCCTATATGCTCCTCAAAAGGAAGCAGTTCAAGAATTGTCCCAGAATAAAAGGAACACTGCAAAACACAAACAAGGCAACTGCCAAGGTAACATGAACTAGGTTACTTGGAAATTCTATTTCTTAGACGACAGAACAAAGGATTTTCACTCTAGTTTAAGAATCCAGTGCAAACTGGGCAAAATAGCCAAAGCATTAAGAGTTTGGAAAGCTAAATGTCATCTGCTTCTAGCTCCATTTTCCCATATATCTTCACAGAGGTGAAACTTTCATCCCCTTCAGGTAGTGGTTTGTACCATTCAGATGCTCTCAAAATTTCAGCTCCATTTTTGAAAAAAATGGTTGATGTTCACTTTAATGACAAACCACCACCCCTGCAAAATAGCAGACCCTAAAACCAGAAGTGGGTGGATAGGAGAATATGTAAGTCAGGGCTGTTGAACTGGCAACCTGTGGACTCCTACCTGGCTGCCACTCTTCCTATTGCTTTGGGGAAGATGGCTGGGATCTCCAGACTCCCCCACCCTCCTCCCGGTTCTGATTTCTGCCTGTACTCCTGGGTGCAGGGCAGGTGTTATGCACACAGCAGGGGAGGCTAAGGAGAAAGCTAGATTGTGTCTGCAGCATACTAAAGGTGGGCTTCTTGCATGAGATGTGCAGACAGGGAGGGAGTTGCAAGTGCTGCACATGTGGCAGGAGAGGGGAGCTGGGTTATGTGCACAGTGGAGAAAGAACTTAGTGCAGGGAAGGAGTGGCCCCTGCAGTTGTTCAACCCCCAGCTGCTCAGAAGTTGGACAGCCCTGATTAAGCTATTTAACTTTCTTTAAACATTCTACCACAGCAATCCTACACATATACATCACGTAGATTGAGATATCCAATTGAATAAAAACAACAATTCACACCATGAAAAGCAAAAGAGTTAAAAAAGCAGCCAGTGTTTGATAACTAGTCAAAAAGACTTTAAAAAAGAGGGACCAGGCACTTCCATAAAAGTTTTGGATGGGTTTAAAACAAAAAACAGCCTCAAAGATGCTCTGATAAGAACACTTTCTTATTTGACTGAGTTAGAGAAGGGATGTGCCAAAAGCTACAACTCTCCATAGAGGAGGTGGGCTTTGTAGGTCTGAAAGGCCGGAGTATAGTCCATTCCCAGAGTGGAACACCAGTACTGTTACTTTGAAATGTATGCTGCAAGGGACAAAACACCCGGGATCTTTGTCGTAGCAACTGTTCTATTTCAAATAGCACAAGATCCAACTGTAAGGAATCTTGGGACCCTGACACATGTTACATTTAAGATGTGATTAATTGATTAATCAATGAATCGCACCTTTACTTTAATGTCTGTCAGGAACCTAGGTCATATGAGTAAGAAACTGAAAGCTATGCCCTACAATAGAATTCTCTTGCATTAACAATAACCTCCATGGAACTGGAGTTGGAGACAAATTTGAATGGACTTCAGACATTGTTCTAAATGCAAAAATTTCAAGACTTGGGCTGGAGAGGTGACAAGTCTTTTCTTAGACAAGACAACAAAATAGTGAAGGCAGAAGAATCTACCTTTGAAAATCCAAAGCAAGATATGGGTAGCTAATGAGCTCAGAAAACTGCTGACCAAGCAGAATTTAAATTTACTACAGTATAACAAAAAAATCCCCTGAATACTAGCTCATTACAAACAGTGACTAAAAAATGCATAAGAGCTGCTCAAGATCAGTATAAGAACTCAAAAAGGAAAAAATTAATAAGGGGTTTAATACAGAAACCCCTCTCCCTCCCTCCCCCCGATAAACAAAAATGACCAGGACAAACAATACTGGTCCACTTTGTTCCAAAATCTTAGAAAAACCCAAACAGTTCGTAAACAGATGCTATTTTTCTGAAAACCAATTAGTTAAAAGGAAAAAAAAATGTGATTCTTGTATGTGGCATTTAAAAGGAGGCCACAAAAGCTAAAAGCAACACAATAAATCTTTTTTAGTCATACTATTAATCCATCTGGAAAACTACTCTCACAGAACCAGAAAGATTTGAGACACTTGCTTAGAAATGTCAAGGTTCTGTCACTTAACCCTGCCAAGAGGAGAATATTCCTGGGTTAAAGAGTGAACATCTGTATTTGCTGATGGATCCAGCCCAGTTTGGAAAATGAATGGCAGGTCTATTAGTTCTTTGATAGTGACTTTCTTATCAATTAAAATGAAAAAAAGAAAAACAGCACAATGAACTCTCATCTGGGTCAGCAGAGTTGAAACTCTGATTCACAGCACATAACTCAATCAGGCAAAGTAATGGAATAGCTGGTAGCGATAGTAAGCTGCTGTCTTCCATGTAGGGTTTCTTAAAAAGGACCTCCCTACTGCAAATGGTTAGGAATCCTGTTGGCAGACAGCACAGAAATGTTGAAACTCAGGCCCCTGACAAAAGTTAATTTAATTGCACAATTGGGATATGATGAATTTTATCATGGATCTGAAAAATTGCACATCCCGCCATGCCACGCATTCATGGCAGGTCATGGAATTTTTGGGATCCAGAATATGATTCGTCAGACGCCAATCACATGACAAACAAGTGGGGAGTCCAACACTAGGGACTCAGTCCCTGATGATGGGCTCCCAGCCTGCCCAGATGTTCAAAGGGGCCACGGAAAGCATGGCATCAGGGACTGATCCATGCTATGTGGAGCTTCACTATGCAGTTTTCAGAGTGCCAACACACAGGGTTTTCAGAGTGCCTGCATGGGGCTGCACTGTGTGGCTGTCAGCATGCTGATCTGCTCCCTGCCTCTGAAAAATGTGATATCAGCTGGTGAGCTCTCCACCCTCTGGCACCCAACACTCTCCCATGACCAGCTGCCAGTGCCACAGACCTAGGGAGCAGACAGCTGGGGATTGTGGTACCGTGCTAGCTGGTATTCTTAAAGCCTAGCCGTATAGACAGCATCAGACTGCATGGCAGGACTTCACCCCACCACACATTCAAATTTAAAGCAAGATAGAAACCAACTACAAAAATGTTTCACATATAATGGAACACATGCATCATTCTCGTGGCTGGTTTCTCATGTTATTGCACCATTAATTGCCTGAATATGTGGCAGAGTTACTATTTATGGTGTGGTTAATATATTAATTGCATCATAGCAAATGTCTACCAGGAGCCTCAGAATCCCCACCTGGCTTCAGCTTTCTGAAGTCATGTGTATGGTAGGCCCTTGGCGCACATCATTTAATGGAGAAATGGGATCTGATCCTTGATCCCAATCACACTTTTTCTATTTGCCAGTGCAGGGCAAACCCAGGATCACGATCCAGGCTCCCCTTTACTAACAAGTTGAAAACTGTGTGCCGCACCCTAGCTTGTAGGGCTGACAATCCATTGGTTGTCAGTCCCAGCCTTTACAGCCCACACTCCTGTTTGAGACTTGAGGCTGTTGGGACCTGGGCTGACAACCAGCTGATTGTCACCCTTGGTCCCAGACAGCCCTGAGTGTGCTCAGGACCCCAGGCTGTCACAAGGCTAGGTCAACATCAGCTGATTGTTGGGCCCAGTCCCAGGACAGTCCTGGATTGTCCCCAGACTCTTACAAAAGCAGCAGCATAACTGTTAGTTCTTTACCGTAAATAGCTCTTTATTAAAAACGTTCCTGCAAATAAAGTGTTGCTTCCACACCACAAGCCACATCAAGATATTACCTGCAGCTCACTTTCTGCATCAGGCACAAGCTACAGTGCTCTACCAATAGTTATGGGTATGGGAAGGTTAACATAAGACTCTGCCATCTTGGCAGCTGCATGGCATACACGGCATCTCCATATGTGCTGCTTTTCCAGAGAAGAAAACACAGGTAACCCAACTGAGGAGCTGATTTGGGGGGGAGAAGGTGCATTGCATGTTGTGAAAAAATATAGTATCTAATCAATATAGAAATAAAACCCTATAAATCACAGAGGTAAAAAGCACCAAAACAATTCTCACTTAGGATACATAACATCTGGGCAAAATGTGACCCACAGGCCGGATGCGGCTCACCAAGCCATTCTATCCGGCCCGTGGGACTCCTAAAAAATTTAGAAAATTAATATTAATTTGCTCTGGGCTGCCTGTCATGCGGCCCTGGCTGGCTTGCCAAAACTCAGTAAGCAGCCCTCTGCCCGAAAGAATTGTCCACCCCTGATTTAGATGAATCACGAGTATTAAGAAGCTTGGACATTACCTAAACATAAGAGGGCAAAATGTATATAAATCCTCATTCTTCAAAGGGTGCAAAACTAACTCTTAATAAATAAGGAGAAAGAAGAAGCGTCCACCATGGTACCAATTACAAAATAATTTTCTATGTGGTGTTTCTTGCACTTTTCTCCAAGGCATCTTGTACAGGTCACTAACAGGCAGGATACAGGAGCAAACAAACTAAATATTAGAAATAGTACAGCAGTCCCAACATTTCTAGCTATCAGAGCTTACAATATGCAGCTTTACACAATGTATTTTCCCTTGATTTCAAAAGCTTCCTAACAAGGAATAAGAGAATACAAAACAGAAAGGAAAAGGTAAGTTTAAGATGGAAGAATTAAAAATCAAATTAGAATCTACTAAAATATTCTACCTAATTTGCTTTATAATTAGAAGAATATTTGTAACAGAAAAAGTTTCTTCCCTTTCCCAGGTGATTAACTGCTTCAAACCACTATTCATTACAAAATATGCTAGGCACCATCAGTTTAAACATGGAGATTTCAAAGTCTTTTCAGACATGCCAAAAAGTGTTAACATATCACAGGTCTCGTAAATTTAACTGAGAATGGATCTAGAGTATGAGAACTGAAAACTGTTATCTCCTAAGAAAAGGAATGTTGTGCTGCTGCTTTAAGCTTTGTATGGGAGAGATTAAAAAATGGTAACTAGTCATGTAACAAATTTCAGGACTTCCATGAAATCTGAAACATTATATCTTTGTAAAAACTAGGGCTAGACTCTGATCTTTGATACAGCATTGCTTGGTGTGCAAGTATAGTAGTGCAAGAGATGTACATTAGTATGTGCTTCAAGGATCACAGAACAGAAGAGAAACCAGAGTGCTTGAAAATTTAGAACTTAAAATACTATTCAGCAACTTTTAGGCTTAAGAACAGTGCTAAAACTCAAATCTTATCAGTAGGTACAATGCCAGTAGCTAAAAATGCAACTGCTAAACATAGCTAAATCTTCACTGGCTACATTAAAAGACCCTACTGAATGCAACGTAAGGTAACACTTAGTATGGAATTGTGGCTCATTAAGATTAAAAGTCCTATCAAGTAACGGTCGTGATACTAAGAAGCAAAAAGAGCTATTTGTAGCGTGATCTGCTTCCCTGGGCCACATGCTTCTGCAATAAAGAAGTACACAAGAAACATTTGCTGCTCCATCAAAGGCTCCATTTTGCTCACAGGTAACAGTGCATTCTGATGTGTTTTACTATAGAACTGGAAGCACAAGTTGCTTTATGAAGTGTATCCAATGGTTAAAATTAAGTAATTTTCCATTTGAAATCACATGCCACTTTTGTTTTAAAAGTCATTAAACAGAGAGCACTATCAAAGGCTGATAAAACAGCCTGTAATAGTTTTAACTTGGTTCCCCAACTTGAGAGAGAAGAGACTTGACATGAGACATTTTCAGTTTCCTGAAATGACAGCAGCAATGGAAGACTTATAATTATTATCAACTGCAACAAGAAGATCAGTAACATGTTTGGCAAGAATTTGAAATGATATCAGAACAGATCAGACGCACTTGTCTGGAATACTGCGAGTTGTTTATTTCCCCTTGTTACTCCCTCTTTTACGACTCCCTTTGGTCAGCAGCTGGAACTTCTCATTTAGATCAGATTAGCATTCCATTGACATTCTCTGGAGCTGGACTGTTTGCCTCCATAGCAACAGCTTTGTCAGCTAGCATGAGGTTCATGCAAAGAGCTGAGGAACTTACATCATACAATCAAAAATGTCTTTTTCCTCTGTCCACTTGCTCAACTTCTTTTCCTCTTATTTTTAAGCAGTAGCAGTCTTCTAAGCCTGTTAGACAGAGAATTAGATGATTACTCAAATGCAGAGTTGTAAAACACCTTTCTGCAACTTGTATGAGGCTCAGTGGGCAGATGGCTAAAACCTCACAGTAAGTAGCAGTAATGATGTCAATAAACCTCTGAAGAACAGCACTTAAACTATCTGTTCTACTTACGTCAATCATTTGAGTAACACTTAAAGCTGAATGACTCAGGTGAATGAAATCAGCTTAAAAGCTATACAGGATACACAACAGTAGATTACTTAAAAAAAATACTTCAGCTCCATTTAAATATGAAAACTAATACTTCATAGAAATGGAATAATAAAAATGATGAAACTGGAATTTAAGAACAAGAGTAAAAATTACAAATCATTCATGTAACAAGGGAAGACCACAACTACTTATAGAGTATACAGGGTGTATCAAACTGGCCCCAGGCCAGATCTGAACCATGGGGGCTCCTCCCAGGGCAGATCTGCAAGGCCAGTGGCAGCTGTAGTTGCACTGCCCTCACCTGCCAAGGCCATTGATGGCCATGTCCACCAGGGACTCAAATTCTGTGACAGGCCATGCCCTTTACTCCCCACAACACACACAATTTGACACCCCTGATCAAACAATTACAGATAATTCAAATATGATCTAGTGGTAGTCTCCCCTTCTTACATGAGATATATATAATCATTTTTAAAGGTAATTCCAATAGTGAGATTAACAATAGGGTCTGGTATGCAAGAAGAAACTGAAACTTCTCTGAAAAGGATAGTCAGTCTGCCCCCTGAACTGGAATAGAAGAGTTTAAATGACACAAGGAAAACCAAAACCAAAAGCATTCACTCATTCTCAGCAAGTCTCAACTTTCCAGTGCTGCTATGAATAGTTTTGTCCTGGCTACACTAATGAACTGTTTTCAAGGGTAGTTCAGTGGGCACTGCAGCTGCCAATATTACTTAGCAATGAGTGTTCTAGTTTGTCTGGCCTCAATCCTTTAATTTAAAAATATAGTGAGAAGTTTGCTTATTCTAAATGATTTAACTGGGAATTCTTAAGCAGCACATAAAAAGGTGCGTTTGTGAGGGAAGATGTGCAGGTTTTTGACATCTCTTAGAATTCTAGTTTAAAAGGGAAAATTTTACAAGCTTCACGTTGCTGATGATATTCTTGAAATTTTGTTACTAAAATTCACCATTAATCTACACCCGTCTTAGTGTCACCAAGGTCAACTCATGAATTTAACTATAGGTTCCTTGCCTTTTGTTTGCCTTTTGTCATATTGTGCTTTCACCAATACAGCTCTATAGTTCAGCCCTTGATGCAGGCTTCCATATCTCACTACCTATTACACAGCTAGTGCTCACAAAGATAACTAAATCTTTTATTAACTGAATAAACAGTATGGCAGAGACCAGTCACCACAGTAATTTAAGAAAGGAAATGAAAAGAAGTGTGGGCTGGAGATTCAGATGAATGGCAAAGAAGTGTGTGTTCAGATTCGAAATTTGGACAGTATGAATCATGAACCAAATGAAAAGCACAGAAGTGACAGCATTACAGCTTATAAAAGAGCTCTATACCCCAACTTAGTTCATATGCCCACTGCCTTTGAAGCTACTACAACTAAATTTCCAGCTTTAAACCAACTCTGCTATATCAACCCCTTGCTCCACTACAGATATATGTAGATGGCAGTGGATAAAATGGACATTTTAAAAACACAAAAGAAAATAAAATTGCTGAATCAGTTAAATTGTATTTCCTTTCCCCACCCCTCTTTTATAGCATTGACCCTAAACATTTAGAAAACCTTAAGGCAGAAGGATGCATATTAAAGAAATTCCTAAAATTCCAGGTAAATGTTAACAGATATCAAAGGAGAGTCCAGAGACTTGACAAGAAATAAGTGGCTTGTTATCAATCATTCATCCACAAACTTCAAATTTCATCATCTGAGAAAGTAAACAGTTTCCTAGTTTCAAACTGTGATTTCATTCTCTCAGTGAAATTAAAATGAAATATTGTTGCTGTTCTGGTTCTGTCTCTGCACTCTGTTTTTTTGTTTTGTATTATTGTACCTGGATCTCACATTTCTTCCTCTATTATTAAATGTCTGAATCAAGTGATCTCAAGTTTGTCCTTGCTTTAAAATTAATTTAAGTAATTTAAAATGTGATAGCTGCACCAATCTGAGACTGTGTAAAGTTGAAGAGTAGAAAAGTGAATTTATATTGCATCACTGTCAATCAAATTTTTCAAGATATTGAAAACATGCAAAGGGTGGTTGCTGTAGCCTGGTGAATCTGACACCCAAGGGGAGCTTTAAAAACAGTTTTCCTGGTCCTTTGCTCACAAAGGCAGAACTTTTTACTACTTCAAATTTGCAATCCCTAAGGAGGTTGACACACAAGGGGTCAACATCTTTTTTACCCTCTGCAAAATTCATCATAGCATTTTTAGCTTTTTCTTTGATTACTGTTGAGAGGTTTTGCCAGAAGCCTCACTCACAATGTCAGTTACTTATTTTATGAAATATGTGCCTACAGTTCTACATGGTTTGATCTCAGTGAAACTGCCCATATCAGGATTTGGCTCCCAAACTTCATTTCTGCAATATTTTCTGAGTGCACCATGGCAAAGAAACCAGTTTTTATCGTTGTCTTCTGTGCTCTGGTCTGACTTGTAACCAACCCCATCTTCATATAACTCACAGCTGTCTTAAATAAGAAGACAATCTGCAAAAGTTTGTAGTTGCCACCATCTTTTGGAATTTGAAGAGAATATTTTCAAAACAAATTCAAGCTTTTTAAAATATAGATAACTTCTAAAATCCACAATAGAAAGCTTATGGTTCTATGGCTGATACAGGGCACACGATGAGGAGTATCTCATCTAAATATGGCCTTAGCACACTTAACACCCCCCCAAACACAAAAAAATCACCATGTTCATTTCTACACCACCTACATATTGACCAGATTTTCAGTTCTGTTGTTTTGATTCCCACAACAGTTTTTTTCCCCATAAAATGATCAGCTATTTCAGATTCCAGCTTTATAATGTCCAAGAACAGATTTTCCCTGACTAAACAAACCTGATGCACTGCAACTCTTGCTCAATGGATCTATCATTAAGTCTCATATCTAACTTTATGTCTGAGTAGCGGTGTTTTATCAGTGATGCTCCAGGGATGAAAGAAGCAGGACACCTGTTATTCAACCAATTTGCATAGTTGAGAGAGAGAGGAAGTAAGATTTTGGACCTGATGAAGGGCACACAAAGCCCAAAAGCCTGTCTCTGTCCCTTCTAATTATAGGAGTTGGTCCATTATTAATTCAGTATAAAATTTTAGATACTCTCTTATGAAGGCTTTCACTTCCCAGGTGTAAACAGATTCTGAACCAAGATTAATACTATCTTTAGTCTGTAAATTGCGGGTGGTATTTTGAAATGTCAAAAAATGAAGTATTTAGCAACCACATATATATACATATATATACACACACATATACATACACACACACACACACACACACACACACACACACCCCCCCATCAAGGTGGTAGAAGCTGAGATCAAAACTGGTTCTATTTTATGGAGCAATCTTGTGCTAAAAGCTTCTTGTATGCAAAGGACAAGATTTTGTCCTGCATGTTATGCTATAGGGTTTTGAAAGCACTTAAGAATGAGTTTACTGATTTGCAAGGAAAAACACTGCATACCAGACATCCCCAAATAAGACACACGCCTTGTATTGGAAGGCAGAATGTACAAAAAAAAGATTTTTCCAGTCACAACCTAGATTTAGCTTTTGCATGGAGAAGCAATGCTGCAAGACAGCTGCCAGCTTCTGTTTCAGGCAACAAGCAAGACAGGTGGCATCCAGTGTTAATCTTTTCCCAGACACTCTCAAGTATGAAACAGGTTTTGGCTGGGTAAGAGTTAACATTGGATAGCATAATTGCTGCTTGCTGCCAGAGGGAGAAGCTGGCAGCCATCCTGTAGCATTACCTTTCCATGCTTCTATTCTAGTGAAGGAAAATCAGCTTCCACACAAGACACGCACCCCAGTGTTGAAGGGTAGATTTTTGGGAAAACAGTATGTATGGTAAACACAGTACATGTTCCAATTCTACTAATGTACTGGAGGACTAGTGAACAGTAAATGTTGATACTTTAATTTTGAGAAGGTACAAGAGCAAATCAGGAAATTACCAATAGAAAGCCTTACTCTTGTTGACACAGTGAGACTCAGAACACATGTATCACAATGCAAGGTCTAACCAATATAGCTAATGCATAAGAAGATACTGACAAATGAAAATACCACTAGATTACCACAAAAAACAAGAGAAACATATAAAGTCTTAAAGCAAATAAAAAGAGCCATATAATCAGGCAACCAGTGGTGCACAGGACTATGTACAAGGACAAAGATTAGAAAGTTAGCACTTGACAATATTTTCTTGTAGATGTTTGTAATGTACGTCAATATTTGTGCCATAGGTTTGCTGGAAGGAGTCTCAGATAACAATTACCTTGTCTATCAGAGATGGAATTATAGGTTAAGACCAGTGGCGCTTAACATTTTGGCTCTATGGGACACAAGTGGGATGGGGTGGGGTGGTCCATTGGCTGGATTGAGCCCTGGCCTCAGCACCACCCCCTCCTTGCCCTGAGTGGGCCCTGTGACCAAGCACCACACCTTCTTGCCCCCATGTGCCTGGATTGGTCTCCAGGGGCCCAATGCCATCTTCTACCACCAGAATTGCTTCCCACGGGCCTGGCATAGGCCCCTCCCATTCCAGCTTGCTGGGCTGGGGTCCTGAGGGCCTAGTGCCTCCTACTCCTGGTCCCTGGGGGCATGCAGAGACTGGGCCCTGGAGCCCAATGTCATTCCCACCCAGCCCTATGCACTAGGACTGGGCGCTGATCTAGGCTAGGGACAGACACTCAAAAAGCCTAAGCCTGAACTGATTCAATCTTTGCAGGTTAGTCTAACTTGCCTAGGCTGAATCAGTTTGTAATCATGAAGACATCCCCTCCAGCTTGAAGAAATGCAGGAACATGCCTGCACTGGCTCAGGCTGAAGCCAGAGGATGCTAGAGCAGCCCTCCCTTACGTTCCACAGTGCTGAGCTGAGGGGGACATGGCCAGCCCTGGCAGGACACTCTGATTAGGGAGGGGTTCCCTCTCTCTCCTTGATAACAGGGTATTTATCAGCTCTGTTATCAGCACTGAGCACCCCATCAGAAAACAAAGCCTCTCTCATTAGTGCAAACTCTTCATAAACAACTTTTTCCAAGGAAGGAACAGAGGGACATTACCAGCTACCTGTTGATTAGTTCCAAAAAGCCCTAAACAGACACTGTCCTGTCTCCCTTACACAGACACCTCTCAGCTTTAGCTAGCATACCACATGCTGGCTATGGTCCATGCTGTGGGAGAGGAGGGAGGGATCCCAGCTTGAACAGCAAGGTGGTGGGGAGGGGGCAGGGGAAGCCACATAGATGCTGCTGTGCCTGCAAGTATCTGCCAGAGCTCCAGCCAGGGAGCAGAGGGGAGGGGGGCCAGCCCCAGCTCTCTGGAACAGAGAGCCCTGCCTAGCCCAGAGAGCATGCCGGGATGCTGGTGGACTCTGATATAACTTAAACCAGGAAGGGGTCTGTGACAGACATTCAGTAAACTAGTTTGACCCAAATTAGTTAAGTCTGATACTACATTCAACCGGGTTTATCTCAAACCGGTTTCACCCATTTTCAAATGGGCTTATGTGCAATGAACATCTATTCTGCTACAGGTTTAAGCCAGTTTCTGATCACTTAAATTGGTTTATGTGTAATATCGGTCCCTAGTCCTAGAGCACAGGACCTGGGGCTCTCTATGGGTCTGGAAATGATGGTGAAGGAGCAGTGCCACCACTCTCCTACAGCTAAATTTCTGGACCCATGGGGAGCCTCACGGGCCAGCTGTCACAGAACCATGGTCTGGATCTGGCCTGTGGGCCAGAGTTTGAGTATCCCTGGTTTAGACTAATGCATCTCAACCTTTCAGAGCACTGGACTGAGTGTTAGCAACCTGGCTGTACCACAGGCCACCATTCCCCTCTGCAAGGGAAGGTAGAGGGGGAAGTGAGTAAAGGAAGAGGGAAATGGCTGACAGTATCAGAGGGAGGACAGGGAGAGAGGAAGAGAGCAGAACGTGAAGGGTTGTGGAAGGGGTCAGAGGCACAGGGTAGGGCAGAGAAGGGGACCCACTGGGTCAAGCTGGTTACCATTGGTCCACCATGCTGTGAGCTGGATCTGGTCACTTCAAGATCTGAATCCAGCCCATTGGGCTATACGGTTAAACACCACACGTGTTTAGACTCTAAAGCTACACCAGGAATAGCATCTTTTTCATTATATTTGTATTGCCAGCTATATAACTATGCTATGTGGTTTAAAAGCAGATCTGGAGACCCAGAACTATTACCCTTCCAAATATCCAAGTGGGATATTTATGGTATTATGGGGCAATTCTGTGGGCATTTATAATTTAACTACTTTTAAACTATGCTCTAAGCAGTGATTAATTGTTTTTGATATCACAATCAAAGAGTGGGTAGATGTATATATATCTCAATCAGAAGTCACAGAACTAGCTGTGAAGTAAAGCAAATATAAATACATCTGTACATGTATTTTAACTTCAATTAGCTGGTTTACAAACATCAGCTCAACTGATAGGTGCTGGAAACAAAGGGGCAAAACTCATGAATATATCGGTATATCAGGGGAATGCCACTGGATTAAAAATCAACATGGCTCAAATAAGGAAGAGGCTGGTAGGAACCAAACATGACTGGATCAGACATAAACATTGTGCTTTTTGACAACGCTTTGGTTTGGTTTGGTTCCATATGGATGTTAAAATTGAATGTTGAATTTTTGTAATATTCAAATGTTCTACAAATAAAGAGGAAGACATCACATGACTAAGTCATTCAATTAGAATGACCAAGTTCATTACAGATGAAAAGGAAAAGCCTCTGATGCAATTAAACACTGCAGTGTTGCTTTATTTCTCAAGGACTGATCAAAAATACAATTTAAAAATGGACCTATAAAAGGAAAAAGATGGATTTGTATGTGTGGTTCTAGTAGCATTTTTTTCTTTGGAATCCATGCAGTAGGCCTCTTTAAATGGCAGATCAGTACTAGTGGATGTTGTACAGCTGGGCATTCAAATTGCCCTGTCCAACTCCTGGGGGCGGGGACTCCCGGTTTCCTGTTTCTACCCCTGCCATGAAGGTAGCTGTCAGGTGCAGAGTCCCCAGGATCAGATAAGATGTACTGACCTCTATGCAAAATTCAAGGAACTTATGTATCCAAGACAGAAATGGTCTGCATATGCTGCATTTGTCTTTTTAAAGTCCTTTGTTCAAACAAGAGGCAAGTTGAATGCCATGACTAGAAATACATTACTGGCCTGAAGGAGGAAGATTATTTGAAGTTTGGATGCTTCTGAATACTTATTACTTCTAAGGGAAAGGCTCTAGACAAGCTATTTCAGACAACTTGACTAATTATAACTACTCAACATTAGGTACCAACCATTTACAAAGTAGTGGAAGTACACTAACTGAGAAACTGTGACTCAAACAGGGAGCTCTGACTCTTGCTACAGACAAAAAATGAGAAGGAATCAGATCAACCACACCCTTTACAAACTTGATTGCAAGCATGAAGACAAAGGGGCATGTACTGGCCCAACAGCACCATTAACAAAGGACTTGCACTCAAGTGCACTAAGCATGCATCCCCAGAGTGGTAAAGGTATGTCTGTAACAAATTAGTTGGGAAAAGGGAGTAAATCGGGGGTGTAACTTCAAAACAAAATCTTTAACATCAATGATTTGCCAACACTACCAGAAAATGAACAAATTCAGGACTCAAAGGTGCATCCCATAAACCGCTGACTCCCTCCGTTACCCAGGTTTTCCCTCAAGTATACTCTTCCCATAGTGCATCAAATACATTCAACTAAGGCTGCCTCTTCAACAGGAAAGACAGATGGACAAGTAATGTCATGATACATTCATGAACTAAGACTTCTTGAAAAATTTGCTATCAAATGGTTAAATTAGGGCTGAATGAAAGGGAGTCAACCAAATTTCTTATTTTTTACCACAGATATAGCTTCCCACGTGGTACCAGGCTTAAGCAGATCTTATCTGCTCCAAGACTATTTTTACATTATATACTAATGAGAAAGAGGCAGGGAGGAATATCTTGAAATGGGGAATGCAGGATGTTTGCATTTTAACAGCTCAACATTCACCTCCATTTTGTGCAAAGAAGAAGAAATCTAAAAGCTATTTTATTGAGCAACATGTTATACAATACTCAAATATATATCAAAGCTCTACAAAACAAACACTTGATGTACAAATAAGTTTGTACAAGTTTGCACATGCCAGAGATACTAACACAAGCACGTTTTCATTGAGACAATGTAGCTGATTAGTTTCTTTTCACAGTGCAGTTCATGATTTACAGTAATACTTACAATTTATAGTCCTGGGTACTCCAGAGATGAAAAAGGAGCCCTCGTACAGTTTTCCAAAAATAATCTTATTAAAGTAAACCTAAAATAATGCTGACATATGGCCACGCCCATTTTATTAATCATTGTTTAGTTTCATTCTAAAATAATGAAAGTAATATAACTAGGAGTTTAAACTTCCTAAGGCAGATTGATGCCATCCACCTGATGATAAATGCCTATTAAATCCAAAACTTTAGAGACACAATTCCCCACAATTGAGTTTATTTAATGTATTATTATTTATTTGGCAGTTGTATTTGAGATTACTGAGTAAAACTTTTGGATAAGTGATATTTCAAATATTACTACTTCTATCTTTTAAGAAAAAGAGCCTTTGGATTAGCTTAAAGAAAAAAGAATTTTACATTTCTATAGTTCAAGATGTACTGTTTCAGTATATAAAGCAGATCATGACTAAATTGTGATTTACTGGATCTCATGTATCCAGCACAAAGTGCACAGACTCGTCTGCTTTACATTAACATCAAGACCCAAGAAAGAAAATGTAGTTAGTATTATTGGAGGAGACCAAATCAATAAAACCAGACCACTGAGCACTGTTATATCATACCAATGTCCTGCATTGTACATGTGACAGCAAAAATACACCATACACGTCATCTTCTAGAAACTGTAATGAAGTCATAAAGGTACTGATAAGCAAAAATACAATAAAACATGCCTTGGGCTCTGATGTTCAGTGTCATAATAGATGCTGGTATGGATCTGGAACGGGCTTAAACATTTTCTCATGAAAACAAGCAGCAAGTCTCAAAATCTCAACAGAACATGCAAATTATTTTTCCAAGAGGCACAGTGTAACAGTGTAATTTGTTCGCTACTTAAAGCACAATACACATTTAACGTAATAGCGAATTTTGTCAACGTCCCACTTAAGCACATTAAACTAATACTAGAAGCTAGAAAGGCAAAACTTTTAGTTTGTATTAGTGGAGTCTTTTCCTCCGCCCTTGCAATCTAGAACTAGAATTTTTCATACTCAGTCACTCTCTTCCTGCAAACAGCCAGTTTTCCCAGTTGAAAGCTTCAACAGTTGGAAAAAAACAATAGTTAGCTTGCTGTGCCTTATGTAACAGAACTACTAAGCATACAAACTAGTGATACCCAAGCCAGACCACACCATTACAGGAAGGAGAAATGTGTTTATGTGGTTAGGGAGATATTATGATGATGAAGTACAGAAAAGGAAATTAAAATTGTAAAAAGCTCCAAGGAGACTGGAAGAATGATATGGGAGGAAAAACCTGTCAGCACCTTTGCATTCAGCTGTTTCCTTCTTGCCTCAGGAAGCAAAACAAAAGGTGTTTGGTTTCAGCATTCCTATAATACTTTTTGCTTAACACATCCATGAGTTACCTGACAAAAAGGAAGACTCAGATAACAAGATGGGTATTAAAGAGGTACCAGGAAACTACCTAAGACAGCTGAAATACCAATTTTTCAACACACTAGCCAGGAAGTTCCTATCAAACTGAAGTTTTTCAGGACATGCAGAAAGTCTGAGTAAGAAAGTAGTCTGTCTTACTACGGGCAAATAGACCAGTTCAAGATCACGCTTAAGAAAGAGTGCATGTGATTCCAGGATGCAAGTCAGAAAGGAAGAAAATAACAAAGTACTTTTTGGCTGCTGGCAATTTCATCATTTGTCTGACAGCACTAACTGGCATCTTGATTACCTTCTCATGCATCAGCCAGGGGCAGGAATCTTGAGTTCCATTTACAGAAGACAGAGTTTGGATTCTGCCTGGGGGCAAGAGCTACGAAGTCAACTAGCATAAGAAATCCTTTGGCAAGCAAACTATAATTTGACAATTCTGCTACTTCCCACCATTTGTTTGCATTTCATCTTCTTAGCAGTTCTCTTGCCTATTTTGTTCAAAGGTATTTGCCACTAACTTTTAGTGATGCCTCAAAAGCAATGGTAAAGCTAGGCACCATTCCACAAATAAAGTAAACTATTCTAGAGCAATTATATTTTATCCAGTTACAGGAATATGGAGGAAACTCCTGTATTTTTGTTCTCCAAAAAAAGGAGGTTCTCACTCACCTTGTTACAGTTTTGCAGGCAGATTCTTTGAGAAAACTGTAGAGTAGGTGGAGTTTCAGTACAGTCCCTTGCTGAAACTAAAGAGAAAATAAATATCAGTCAGTGGTGCACCTTCACCTGGATAAAGTACATTTCTGCTTATTCTGTTATAAGAGACAGAAGAGGATCCAGAGCATAACAATGAAGGGCAAAGGTGATATGATAAGGCTGCCTCATGAAGAGGCTAGAGTGTGAAAAAGGGGATGAAAGATAAGGTAACTTTTCTATACTCCATTAACTCATGTACTCTGACTAGTCTTTATTATTGTATTCAATGCAAAAAAATGAAAAAAGGACTTCACTTTTGTTGTTCCCCTTCCTTCCAAACACCTGCATAAGTAATTTATAGAACCCATTACTTCATGGTATCATTAAGGCCAAGAGTTTCATAATATTCCAACACATTGGAATGGTACATTTATAGTTAAAACAGGAAAACATATAAACCCTCATGTTTCAGGCCACAAGCTAACCATTACGTGCTGGGTGTTGAAAAGCATACCCCCAAACAGCAACCATTAAGTGCTGGGTGTTGAAAAGCATACCCCCAAACAGCCTATTCCATAATTTTTGCACCATCTTAAAGATTTTGTACCAGCTCATATTAGTCAGGAAACTAGAGCAGATGGACACCAGTGTACTCTAGAGAGAAATCCTTTGCCATTCTACTTCTCTTAAAATACCTCGCAGAATTAATGCTCCTCAAATCTTGTCCACCCATTATGAGTCATGGAAACTTTCCTCTATGTTTAGGAGGTTTTTTAATCTTAAAACGCATTCTTGTCCTCTGCAGCCTGTTCCAAACTTTGATACCTAAACGCCTCTTCTGCATTGCCCAGGAATGTTTTGCCAGTTCTTTTTCAAAGCAGGAAATGAGCTTCACCAATATCCAAAACCCAAAATGTACAAAATAATTTATCCCTCCCCACCAGTTTTTACCAAAATAGTCATTCTAGACAAGGAACAGACTTCCTGCAGATGGAGATCACAATCATTTAATACCACAAAACCTCAAGGAAGGTAGGTATTTGAGCAAAGTTCTGCAAAGCAGCAGAATTGCAATGCAAATAATTTTCTGTGCTCTATGCCACCTATGCTTGTTTGTTTCCAGCAACGATAATCCAGAATTCCTAAAGAAAATAGAAGCAACAGTTACAGAAAAATGGCATAACACCACATTAAATAGCACTGAGGAACCATGAAATTTCTGGATGTGGCCAAAAAACTTCAGAACAGAGAATGACTTGGCTTTATGCTACTGATGCAAGATTAAGCCTGTGACTAGAACACTGCCTAAAAATGTAATACAAGCATTAGAACTTAAGAAATATATAGAACATGACTATTTAGTTTATACATAAAATGCATCAGATCAAAGAAGTGAAAAAATTTGGTCAGTCAGTCATGCAGTAATGTTATATAAACCAATGCTGTCAGATGCAAAGTTGTTTTTTTTTTTTTTTTTTGGGGGGGGGGCACGACACCCATGAACAGGTGGACAGTCTCAGGACCTTAGATAACTAAGAATCTCCATACTGATGAGTAAGAGGCTCCAAATGAGTAGGCATGTGGACATGTTTAAGGGGACTACTACAGGATCAATTAAAATGCCAGAAGTCTGTTTTCCTAAGTTACCAATACTTTGCAAAAATGTGCACAACAATCCTCCCTACTATTCTAACTAATGGACAATTAACTCTCGTCAAATGGATACTGGTTTCCATTTTTACTCTGAATGGATTCATTTATCCTCAACTGGGCCTAATATATGGACCTTAATATTTGAAGAAAGAAAATTCAGGTAAGGAAAGGAAACTTGACTATTCTTTATGATAAAGATCCACATATACAATACAGCAGAATGGTCACAGCTCTCTGTCTCTCAGGTGGAAATCAGGCTCATCCTGTGGATGTGGACTTCCAACAAAATACTTGCATCTGACTTCTCTTCCACCTTGCATGGGATACTAATGTATGTAGAAGATAATCTGCTCAAGAAAAGGAAACTGCTAGAACTGAAGGGCTGTATACAATTTAGTGCACCTATGAGTGCCAGGTCATTAATTAATAGATCTGAATACAGAGGGCACACTTACTCTGTCCTGAAGATACTAACTTGCTTAATACTTTTGATTTTGATGGTTAAGCAAAAGGAAGAATACCTTGCACTTACTCACAGGAGAGCTTTAAGAGTAGTGAGGAGTCTACACCCTCTTTGTCCTACAGCCAGGAGCACTATTACAAAGCATGCCTTCCACATACAAAAATTCCAGAAGTGAAGCATTAAGTGCATTTCACAACTGCACTTAATGAGTGTCAATAAGCATTTCTGAGATAGCCAACCTAAGAGGGCTACTAAGGGTGCGGACAGACATGACACTTGAACCATTCCAAGAATATTACTGATGGGGAACTGGTTCACAATTGTCCCTGGACAGAAGTATCCACACACACACACTAAGTAGAACCCTCACCTTTCAGAGATTACTGTTAACAAACATAACCAGTGGGTGGTAGAGTATCCAGATCATCATGCCCTCTAGGGAGAGATGAAGAAGTTGCCAGGTGCTGGGAGTCTGTGTAGGTGCCTGCCTGTGACTTCCAGGGGGTTGCGCTAATTCTTCAGGGCAGTAACGTGTTTCTAGACATGGCACTCAACTTACCTCTTGTTTGAACAAAGGACTTTAAAATGACACATGCAACATATGCAGACCTTTTCTGTCTTGGATACATTAAGCTCCATGAATTTTGCACAAAGGTCAGTACGTCTTATCTGATCCTGGGGGCTCTGCATCTGACAGCTATCTCCAAGGCAGGGGTAGGCATAGGAGACCAGGAGCCGCCCCCCGAAGTTAGACAGAGCAATTTGAATGCCCTACCCCACAACATCCATTAGTACTGATTTGCCATTTAAGGGGGTCTACTGCATGGATTCCAAGGAAAAAAATGCTACTTGAACCACATGTAGATCCACCTTTTTATAGGTTTATCTTTTTAAATTGTATTTTGTTCTCAGCAGCATGCCCCCTCCCCTTCCATTCCCACTCTCCCCCACTGTTGCTGTCCCAGCTGTCCCCAGCTGATGGGGGAGTGGAGCTCCAGAGCCATTCCTGCCCTGTTCCAGCTAGGGACAACAGCAGTGGCAGACAGGTTCCCCCTAGCCACACTTGTGCCTGAGTTGCCAAGGAATACCTGGGGGACCAGGCAAAGAGAAGGAACCTGCCTATTGCTGCTGCTTTTGTTCCCAGTTGGACTAGGAGTGGGAGGGAGGGGGAAGGAGGTGGAAGCTGGGAGTGGATGTTTGGACTGTAGAGTCTTGGCTGTGTTCCAGAGCAGCCCCTTGCCATGCATGTATTCAAAGGGGTGGGAGAAGCAGTGCAGTTTGGTATACCTGGAGGATTGACCAGACACTAAGCATTGGGTGCTCTGTGTCCCTGCATAACTTTGAGATGGTTCACAGAGGAACAGCTCAGAACAGTACTCCATTTTTCCCGCTTTGTGTTTGAAATGTTGGCATCCCAATCTAGACTCTTGAGGCATTAAAGCATATTTAGACCATCCTACATGTTAAGTCTATCCACACCCTGAGTGCACATTCAGCACTATTTTAAGGCAGCTTTATTGCCTCACTTTATGGACTTGCATGTATGAAGTGGGCATGCTTCACATGTTCCTAGACACACCAGAGGCAGCGCAGGCATGCCTTCCATCTCCAAATTAAAAGGTACAATCCCAGGTAGTTAGAATAAGCTCCCAATTTTCAATAAAAATAAATTCCCTTGATTGCAGATAGCAGCTGGCAGGAGGCCTAGTCATTGATAAAAGTATAATGAACCCCCCAAGAGGTGGTGTCAATCTGAGTAATACTGAAAAGAGAAAATGACATTCAAGATAATGCTTTATGGACTTTCTGGAGTT
The DNA here is from genome assembly GCF_000455745.1 of Alligator sinensis. Taxonomy (NCBI): domain Eukaryota; kingdom Metazoa; phylum Chordata; order Crocodylia; family Alligatoridae; genus Alligator; species Alligator sinensis. The sequence goes on from NW_005841991.1 coordinate 1,232,213, forward strand.
GGAATAAAGTGGATCTAAGAAAGCATTTAATACTGGAATTTGTACATGATTTCCTTTCCTTGAAAAAGGCAAAAATATCTCAGAAACTTAACTAAGTTGAGAAAAGCCAGAAGCAGCAGGAAGGGTCTCCGTCTCCTAGATATTAGGGGTGCACAAAGCGGGCAGTATTCGATTTGGATTCAGATTTGGCCCGATTCAGGGGACAGTGGTTCAATTTGCTGATTTGGATCACTGTCCTGATTCGATTCAGCCAAATCTGAAGATTTTATTACAATTTGGAGAATCAGCAATTCAGCCATAAGCACATCCTTATATGTTTTTTCTACATACCTTGAGGCACCAAGTGCAGCTTGTGAACGCTAAGATGGCAGGGTGGATGGAGCGTCCCATGGAAGTGTGGGGGGACCCACCCTGTACCTCCCGGGCTCGGCAATCAGCCACGGGGGGACCCTGGTTGCCCCCCTCAGACCCAGGAGGCACCAGTCGCCAGAGGTGTGTGTGCATCCCCGCGCACTTGGTGGTGGACCCAGAAGTGGATTGGAAGTACTTCTGGTCCACTTCCGGGTCCACTGCCAAGTGCGCAGAGGCCCCCCATCCTCCCGTGGGACGCTCCATCCACCCCACCATCTCGGGGTTCACGAGCCATGCCTGGTACCTTGAGGTACATAGAAAAAACATAAAGCTGTGTCTATGGCTGAATCGCCAAATTTCTCTGAATTGAATCGGAGGCATTCGGTTCAGGCGAGATTAATGTGTCTCCCGATTCAATTCAGATTTGGAGATTTGGCTGCTGAATCAGGCTGAATCTCCTCTGAATTGAATCAGCGACCGAAGCTTCACACAGACCTACTAGATATACCTTTCTCTTCAGTGTGGAAGCAAAGCTTCCCCCCAAAGCCTAATGCAGACTGCTTAAACAGCAACCTCAGAAAGGAAAGAACTAAAGGGACAACCAGACAGACACATCAGCAGTACACTAAACATCACTGAACTCTCAGAAATTTGAAACTTTTAAAAATTCCCTCAAAAAGCTATGCAACAGGGAGACCCAGTTGAGCTGCTACCTAACTGCTCAGTTGGTTCCATAAAACAGCAGTTCTCCACTGGTGACCCGCAGGGGCTGCAGATTTGGCACTATTGTGATCTCCAAAGTCAGTTGATGCAGCCCATGCCCAGGCTGAGCTCACTGCCACTACCAGGTTCACAGAAAAAGGTGGATTTTCTCCTTTAAAGGAAAAAACTGTGGGAAGCCGCAGCTTTCTCCTTGCAGACTGACAGTGTTCTGGGCTGCTTGGGGTTGAAGGAATGGGAGGAAGCCAATATGGCAAGGGGCAGCACATGCACATGTGTTCACACATACATGCACGTGGCAGTCAGGCAGCGGTTGAGAGCAGCTCCCCGCAGGTAAGTTGGGGCGGGGGTATGCGCAATGTATTGGGGGCATAGGTGATGTGTTGGAGGGGGTGAGGGGGCATGTGCCCCGCCCCAATTCCTGCACCCACAGCAAGAATGGGGCTGCAGGTTGGCCAAACCGCTCAGCAGAACCTAGCACAGAAGGGCAGAGCAGGGTAGCAACACTCATTGTGCTGCCACTGCCAGGACCCCCACACCAGCTGTACTGCCAGCAGCAGGGGTAACGGGAGCCCATGCTGTTCTCACCTCCTTCTGCTACCGGAAGGGAAGGGAGGTGGGGGGGCAGCACGAGTGGCCTGAGGGGAGAGATGGCAGCCGGGCCATGCTGCACCCCTGCCCCACCCCCTGCTGTGGGTTGGGAATGAGGGGCTGGCAGGGCCAGGGGGCTAAAGGTCAGGAGTGAGGGGCGCCTCAAGTTGAAAAAGGTTGAGAACCATGGCCATAAAAGATATTACAAAAAAACCTTTGCTGACCACTGGGGAGCAGCAAAATAGAGGAAACTTCAGGAGGTTGAAGGTTTTGCCCTCTTGCTATAGAACAGACTGGATCACCTACAGTACTGAATCTATGTGCATTTCTGAAACTTGGTACAAATCAGCAAGCATTAATATTTTATATAATAAAATCTGGCACTTCATGGAAGCCTGTACATTATTTCTAGGGTGAATACATTCTGTAATACTTTGCTGTAATGTCAAAAAGCACAACTTCCACGTTAGGAAGTAACCAAATGTTAAAAATTATTTCCCACCATCCCACCCCATACATGTTCTTAGAAATCACTTTGTTGTAGCTAGTAACAAACAAGGAAGACAAAAAGCAATTATTGTTTATGAAGTGCAATTACAAAGGGACATACCAATGATCCTGGCATTTTTTAAATAAGGATAGATATGCCATTACTTTCTAAATGAACCTTTCAGATTTTACGGCATGCAAATATTTGCTAAGGATTAAGGAGCAAGTCCTTTTAAATGTTTCAATCACCTACTGTTTTCTTTTAATAAAGAAAATTGTCTGTTTCAGAATACTGTTTCTAACATTCACCCACCAGACACATACTTAAAGTTTAACTATTCTAAAAAGACAAAGAAAACTCCAGATTGAGACCAACACGTAATTTATTACTTATAAAAATATTTTGTTGGAATGGGACAGAGATAAGTATCAAAAGAAACCAGGATCACTAGCTTTACAAAGTGACAGAATCTAACTTGTTCAGGCTTACCACCATTTCTAAAGTTTATAATTGCTTCTTATAAGCAACATCTCGCTAGGAAACTGCAACAGATTGTTTTGGATGCATACCTTTTTACTATGCAGGATCTCTGTGTTTGACCTTTCAAACCGAATTGAAATCTACGCGGATTATACCTTAAACCAGTCTGGAAACTTGATGGTTCACAATTCAGCAGGCTTCAAACAGTGCTAAGCAGCAGCAAATGACAAACCAGTGGGGAGTCCATTACCTGCAGTGGCTGCTTTTTGTTTTCTAGATTAAATTTAAAGGGCATTGTTTTATACAATTAAACTCTAAATAGTTTCAAACCTCCTTCCCTTCAAAACTTCTCTTTTGCCTTTTGCAACAGATTCTGTGTTTAATGGAGGTACTCAAATTATATTTCCCTTTAGTTAAAAAATAAAAAAAAAAGGTCAGGGGAAAACTAATGGTGGAGCACTTTGTGAGGGGCTCTCAAACTTTGGAACAAAGTTCCAAAGTATTCTGGTCCAAAATAGCCCAGATTTGCTGACTATCAAAACTTCTATTTGCAGGACTCACAGCTAAATGTGATTAAATAAGGAGAGACGGGGCTGTCTAACTTTGCTTTTTTAAAGTCTACAACAGGTGTGTGTAGCACACTTCTCACAGGACAATCACTCCCTCTCCGATCTCTCAGTTCTAATCCTCAAAGAGAAATCACAAACCTCTTTTTGTAGACAAGCCTATGAACTTCACTTCATAAATCTTCTGGATACAAAAAAGCATGGACTCAATATAGACATTGGATTTATGACACATTAGAACCTGTCTGACACGTGATTCACCAGGTACCTGCCAGACCTGACCTCTTACACTTTTCTTTCCCCCCTTCCTCCCCTTCTTTTCTGCCCTTTCTCTTCCTAATTTCCAGCTATTTACATTTTCAGTCAGCCTCTTTTCTACCTTGAAAATCTACTACTGTAGTCTCCCTTACTCACCATAGGCTTTTTTTACCCCTCATTTTCCTCCCCTCCCTTCCCTGCTCTACCTTTTGTTTTCCTAATTTCCACCTATTTACATTCTCACTGACATCCTGTTACACCTTTACCTTCATTTGTTCCTTGGAGTCTCAGAACAGCACAGACTTCTTATGCTTAAAGAAGGGCGATTGTGCCCGAAAGCTTGCACTAATTACTCGGTTAGTCTAAAAAAAAGATATCATATCACATCTACCCAAAGAACCTTGCCTAGCATTAAATAAACACTTCTCTTTAATTTTGGAAAGCAATCTAAAGTACTGTAAGCTTTGGGCAAAGACCAAGATAAAAACCTCTCCTGGAAGACTGCAAAATACATATTACTTCTTAGAATTTAAGAGTTCTTTCCGAGTGTTAGAATTTAAGAGTTCTTTCTGACAGCCTTTGACACTGTCTCTCACCCCATTCTCATTAATAAATTGAGCAACTGTGGCATTGATGCCTACACAGTTGGATGGGTCAGAAATTGGCTGATGTGGCGCATCCAGAGAGTAGTGGTGGACGGGTCATACTCGACCTGGCAGGATGTGAACAGTGGGGTCCCCAAGGGCTCGGTCCTTGGGCCTACACTGTTCAACGTCTTCATCAGCGACTTGGACGAGGGGGTGGAAAACACGTTGTCCAAGTTTGCCGAGGACACCAAGATGTGGGGAGTGGTAGGCATGCTTGAAGGGAGAGAGAGGCTGCAATTAGACTTAGACTACAGAAGTGTGCGGATGGTAATAGGATGGGCTTCAATGTAGATAAATGCAGGGTGCTGCACCTGGGGAGAAGGAATCCACAGCATACATACAAGCTGGGGAGCTCCCCCCTTGAGAGCACAGAGGCGGAAAGGGATCTTGGAGTCATTATGGACTCCAAGATGAACATGAGCTGCCAATGCCAGACCACAGCCAGCAAGCCAACCGCACCTTGTCGTGCATCCAAAGATGCATCTCAAGCCGGTCCAGAGAGGTGATACTCCCCCTCTACACAACATTGGTCTGGCCTCAATTGGAGTACTGTGTTCAGTCCTGGGCGTCGCACTTTAAGAAGGATGTGGCCTGCCTTGAGAGGGTTCAGAGGAGGGCCACCTGCTTGGTTGGAGGGCAACAGGGCAGGCCCTATGAGGAGAGGCTGAGGGACCTGAATCTGTTCAGCCTCAGCAAGCGGAGGCTGAGGGGGGATTTGGTGGCTGCCTACAAACTCGTTAAGTGAGATCAGCAGCAAACAGGAAGGGTCCTATTCCCCCCAGCAACACCGGGGGTGACGAGGAACAATGGCCAGAAGCTGCTGGAGAATAAGTTCAGGTTAGAGATTAGGAGGCACTATTTCACTGTCAGGGTAGCTAGGATCTGGAACCAATTTCCTAGGGAAGTGATCCTCGCTCCTACCTTGGGTAAATGAAAAAAGAGGTTGGATGAACTCCTGTCTAGGGTCGTGTGATCCCAGCGTGTGATCCAACCAGTAGCGGGGGGTTAGACTAGATGATCTATTCAGGTCCCTTCTGACCCCTAACTACTATGAAACTATGTGTTCCTTAAAGTGTGTGTGTGTGTTAGACACACAAACACTCATAATAAAGTTTCAAAATTAGGTAATTTGCACTTGCCTTACTATGGAGGCAGAAAGACAAAGAGAGACAAAGGAAAAAAGAGCTGTGACCTAACATGGCAGGATCTACTCCTTCCTCCCAGAACAATTTGCCACATCTGAAGTCAAACATTCAGATCTCAAATTTAAAAGCTAGTAGGGCTGGAAACCAGAGCATGATGTGAGTGCATGTCCAAGGTCTAAGTCACTTTTGAAAGTGGGACTTAAAGGGTAAAATTTTAATGCTGTCCTTTTTTGTTCATAATGTTTTTGTTGCTATTAGTAAAGAATATATATTAGTTTTAAGATAAATTGCACATAAGAATTAAAAAGCGAATTAAAAAAAAAAGACAGAAAATATTCACAGTATAAACCAATGGTAAGTCTACAGCTTGAATACTGAATGCAGTCTGGGACCTCCTGCTACCTCCAAAAGGAAATAGTAGAAGTAGAAGAGGGCAATAAGAGTGATTGGGACTTTAGAGTGGTTGCCATATGAAAAAAGTGTAGATAAACTAGGACTTTTCAGCCTACAAAAAAAACGACTAAGGGGAACTATGATTGACTCCAAGATGAACATGAACCGCCAATGCCAGACCACAGCCAGCAAGCCCGGCCATACCTTGTCATGCATCCAAAGGTGAAACTCAATCCGGTCCAGAGAGGTGATACTCTCCCTCTATGTGACTTTGGTCAGGCCACAGTTAGAGTACTGCGTCCAGTACTGGGTGTCATACTTGAAAAGGGATGTGGCCAGCCTGGAGAGGGTTCAGAGGAGGGCCACCCACTTGGTGAGAGGGCAGCAGGACAGGCCCTACGAGGAGAGACTGAAGGACCTGAACCTGTTCAGCCTCAGCAAGAGGAGGCTGAGGGGGGACCTGGTGGCTGCCTACAAGCTCATCAGGGGAGATCAACAGCAAATAGGTAGAGCTCTTTTCTCCCCAGCACCACCTGGGGTGATGAGAAACAATGGGAATAAGCTGATGGAGAATAGGTTTAGGTTAGAGATCAGAAGGCAATATTTTACAGTTAGGGTGGCCAAAATCTGGAACCAACTTCCCAGGGAAGTGGTCCTCGCCCCTACCTTGGGCAAATTCAAGAGGAGGTTGGACAATCACCTGTCTGGCATCTTGTGAACCCAGCATTCATTCCTGCCTGTGGCAGGGGGTCAGGCTAGAGCATCCCTGCCTGTGGCAGGGGGTCAGGCTAGATGATCTGTTCAGGTCCCTCCTGACCCTAGCTACTATGAAACTATGATAGAGATCTATAAAATAATGGCTGGCATAGACAAAGTAAATAGGGATTTTTACTATTTATTCTCTCATAGATTAGAATTTGGGTATATAAGGAAAATAGGAAGCAGATTTAGAAAAAACAGAAAGTTTTTTTCACGTAGCGTGCAATTAAACTTGTGGAACTTATTGCCACAAGATGCTCTGGAGGCTGATAATTCAATCAAGTTCAAAACAGGATTGCACAAATTCATGCAGGATAGGTCCATCAGCAAGTATTAAACATGTTAGTAGAGCTGCAGCCTCCACTTAGGATGTCCTAATCCTCTAAATGCTGGAAACTTTACAAGGGTTTTCAACTGGGAGTATGCATACCCCTGGGTGTACTTTGGAAAGCCCCAGGCGGTACGCGGCAGCAGCACAGAGAAGCTGGCAGCAGTTCTAGCTTCGCTGCTGCGTGGAGCCCCCGCTCGTTGACCAGCTGCCAGGGGTACCCCAACCAAAAAAAGGTTGAAAACCCCTGCTTTAAGAGAAGGCCAAGGGACACGTCAACCTGGATACCCCTGAATAAATACTCTCCTGTTTGCTATTGAGCAGAAAGAGATAGCTATATTAGTCTGTAGTCAGGCAGAAAGAAGGTTATTGAGAGTTATAGGACACTGGGCTAAATGTACCCAGTATGGGCCAACTTAGATAGTCTAACCCCAGTCTAGCATGTTTTATGTCCTACCAAATGAGAGAAACTTAGACTATATAAAGCCTGATTAAAAGATGCATAATACAAACTGTTAGATATGCAGAAGCAAGGAATTTTTTGGGTGATATCTTTTATTGGAACAACTGCATGGTTGGGATAAAGTTATACAAGCTTTCGAATATAAAGCATTCTTCATCATGTTTCTGACAAAAAACTACATTCACTTTTTTGTCATGGAAAGTGGGTATTTTTTTTTATAACAATAGAAATTTAAAAGATTGGACAGACATTACTTACTTCACTATACCCTGTTATGGTTGCACAATCAACTTCACTACTTTATTTCTCAAAGCTGCATTAATACTTGTTTATTTAATTGTGAGATTTTGTTTAATTAGTCCATACCCTGCCAAATGTATAAGCAATACTAAAAAATACAGCATTTAAAATTCTAATTAAGAATATTAAGATTGTTAAATATACTTTAGACCTAAGGGAATATTTCTGTTCTCTCTTCTTGGTACAAGTCTGCATTAAAGAAAGATCAGCCAGTCATCTGGGTATGCAGTTGTGCTTATTATCAACATGTTGCAATTCACTTCTATACAAATATTTAGCAGGAAAGGTTACATTATGTGCTTGTGGCTGAAAGTCAGGAACTGGTTTAATGGAAAGTTTACAAAAGGAAAAAAAAAAAAATGTCCAGCTCTAAAGTTGTTAAATTTGAAATTTTTTTTTTTGCAAGCTTAATACCTCAGCACTGAGAGATGGAATTTATTCTGACATTAAAATACATGCTGTAAGTTAAAATACACGCTATAAAATGTATTTCAAAGAATGTCTCATCCACAGAGACACAAAAATATTCATCAAAATATAATAGGTACACTTTCTATAAAACAGACATCATGTCTTACAACAAGGATTTCAAACTTATGGCCAACAGGTGTTTTAGAGGGGCTGGGAAAGCAGGGGCAGGGCTCACTCAAAGTTCTGGGCACTGGCACGTGACACCACTTACCCACTATGTTCAGATCCAGTCTGAGAAACCCCACAGTTCAGATCCAGGGAGCAGGATGAGTTTGAGATGACTCAGTTGATGAGCAGCTATGGCAGAGCACGTAGCAATTTCTTTTGAGCAAACATCAGCTTCTGCTGAATCTGTATTCAGGTTTTGGATTCCCCACCCCCCCTGTCCTCCCCAACTTGGTCTCCAGCCCTTAGAGTTTCTAGGAAAATCTCTTAAGTGAAAACAATATAAACCAGTCATGCCTGAGATTTTTGGCCTGCAGGCTAGATGAGTGGTGCCAGGTCTGTCCATGGACCAGATCCAGTCTGTGGGTCCAATGCAACTGTGCAAGAACGGTCCACCTGGGCCTCCCTCCCTCCCAATGCAGCTGCCTTAGGTCTTGGCCAGGCCATTTGTGCATGGCTGGATCAGGCCTCAATCCCTTTGAACAGGACTGATCCTGCTGGGGCTGATCCAGCTACATAGGGCTTGGAAATTTGGTGGGGGGAGGGGAGAAGTGGGGAGTGGTGGCAGTGTTAATTGTGACCCCCCTGCCAGATTTCCAGACCTGTGGGGAGACCCACAGGCCAAATTACATGGTCCATGGGCCATATCTGGCCCACAGGCCAGGAGTTGAGCACCCGAGTATAAAACAAAAGATGTATTGTCTTCCTAGGTCTGCCATTAGGGCAACTAGTAGGTCCCAGAAATGCTCAAGAAGGTTTTGTATATATAGTCTACCTGTCAAACCTGACATACCACAGTAAAAAGTAGTAAAGGTGAGAGTGTGAAGGTCTTCATCTTCACAGTCATGAACACAGTCTTCATCTACCCTAGATGAAGACTGTGTTATGCCACCTCAAGAAAGGGGTGGGTTCACATGGGAGCCATCAATGACAAAAGTCCTCAAACAGGGGGGCAGATGAAGGCCTCTACTTATCACTCTGTTTGAGTGAAGCCTAATTCAGGAGAAAAAATATGAGAAATGCCCACCTCAGCAAAGGCTGTGTGTTCTTTTCCCATTCCAGGTGATGATTTTTGGGGGAAGTAACAGTTAATTTATTATTTATGGGGACATACAGCATTCATGTAGGGGGAAGCTATCATGTTATTTGGTATTAACTTTGTGGGGGATAGATTTCAATAAGCAAGAAATCAGAGTTTTCAGGACAAGAACAATATTCTTTATTTAGATTGTCTGAAGTCCCATTTTAAGAGCAATGTGTTCATCATGTTATTGAAACTAAGAATCTGCCCCATGACATTAAATTTCACAAAACTTGGTTATCTTGCCATATAAATCTCTAACAGCAACTTCTGCAGCTCTGAACATTGTCAGTGGGAACCCTATTTCCCATGCAGTTAGTGACACCAAACCCATCTATTGAAGCTAGGTAGTAGAAACAATATCTGTTTTAAGTCAGCAGTTGCAGGGACAAGCAGTAGAGATGCAGTAGTACTTCTGTTTCAGTGGGAATCATTGGCAGGGCCCCTCTCATTGTGGCCCTGATAAGAGGCCAGGAAAATTTGGGAAGGACCAAAAGAACTGGGAATGTAGTAGCAGAGGGGAAGAAATGTTGTGTACGAGCATTCATTTTAAAAGCTTTTACCTTTACAGACGAGACCAGTATTCAGATGGAAGGTGATAATATGATGAGCAAGAGAGACAGTAATTTGTTATACAGTATGGTGCAGAGAAAACACAAGCTTATGGATAGACTAGTGGTCTGGAATCACTAGACCTGGGTTCCTGTGTCTGTTAGGCTGCTGTTCTACAACGGGATCTTGGGCATATATTTCCTCTGTTTCCCACCCACTTTTTCAAGGTAACACTAGCACAGACAAGTAAGTAATGGTTGGAGAGGCAAGGATTTTTTAGGGTCGTAGCTTTTATTTCTCTACTGAAAATAGTCCACACATTTGAAAGAGCTATCCAAACATCAAAAAGAAACCCCCTATGACTGCACATGCTGGTCATCACCTTCCACCCCATGCTGGAACGGATCAGAAGAACTCCCAAACAATTACAGCCTATACCTGACAAAGATCATAGATTCATAGATGTTGGGACCGGAAGGGACCTCAATAGATCATCGAGTCCGACCCCCTG
>NW_005841991.1:1242514-1246872 GCF_000455745.1 Alligator sinensis
AGCTAGATGGTTATCTAACCTCCTCTTGAAGACCCCCAGGGTAGGGGAGAGCACCACCTCCCTTGGGAGCCCGTTCCAGACCTTGGCCACTAACTGTGAAGAAGTTCTTCCTGATGTCCAATCTAAATCTGCTCTCTGCTCGCTTGTGACCATTATTTCTTGTCATCAGTCCTGGAGAAAAATATTCCCAGTACTCCTGGCTTTCAAACAGCCCCCTAACCTTGCCCAACTCATTGAAAGTTTACTTTCCACTGCCCAGACAAAGTGGAACACAGCCTTGCCTTGGCAAGAAATGCTTAACTTGTCAGAACATCGCCACTGCCACTACTATCAACCCCCTCCATAAAGAAGCCCCCTGAATCCATGCCTTTCCCAAAATGTGACATACTTGATCCAATGCACCAAATGCCCTTGTGGCAACCATGTGGGTGAAACTGCAACTATGCAAGAGATTGAATTCTCACAGAAAGATATAGTAGAAGCATATTATTCACAGAACAAGCAACCACTTGACTCTGACCTCACTATGCTTGTGCTGAAGGAAAATCTACCTAACTAACTCCTTTAAAAGGCAAACTTGGGAACAGGGCAGGCAAGGGTCTTTGAGTAGATGCGATATCTTTTATTAGAGCAACTGAGTTACTTGGGAACAAAAATTCATAAGCTGTTTGACCACTAAGAACCAAGGACTAAACACTGATATTGGATTTATTGTCCATTATAATTTATCCAACTCCTGAATTCTTTCAAAACAAGGAAGGTGAGCTAGATTCCCCCCACACCCTTTTGCAGACCTTGATCTCCCATTATTCAGCTTCTTTTCTTCTGCTAATTGCTTGTTTGCTACCCCGAGAATCTCTCAACCCCTCCTCTATGCTAGCTTTCTGTAATAATTTCTGGACTATCACAGCTACAACATCACTTTTACACTAAGTAAATGTGGGACTTGTTTGTGAGAAGACAGAATAGGAGTAAATGCGTTACACGGTAAAAAGTAAGAATGGGATATATCCTAGCTATGACTCAGAGAAAGAGGGCTTACTTGGTTTAACGTCCACTTACTATAAGATAGGAGCATGCACACATGAGGAAAGACAGAAAATCTTTTCCCCTTTAATCTCTCAGTATGTAGTTTGTTGGTCCATATACAGTCAAAAAAAAAAAATTCTTTGGCACAGAATTAATGTTTTCCAACAACGTTTTGTGTCCTTCTATGACAATGAATTCAACAAGACTCAGAGATCCAACAAGGCAAATACATTTAACTCATATACTCTGTGAAGATACCACAGAACACTCAGAATATACTACCAAAGAGCATCTGTAATTTTGTTTTCTCCTTGCCAAGGCAAAACTTGAGCTTAGATAAACAGTACTCAATGGGAACTACCAAACCTGTCCTAGTCGCACATAGTCAACAAAAATGTCTTGAATTTTCTTGGATAGCTGAGTTACATTTTGTTGATCCACAAACATCTCTGAGTATGGCTTCATCTTATGGCCACTATGCCAGTGCAAAATACATACCACCTTTACTGACATTGTTTGAAAACCATGCTGCTCCTAAATTAAAATCATCAAAACAAACATGGTCAGAGTGAAGGTGCCGCATGTGGTGCCTGCTCTGGCCACTTTGGAGGCACACTACAAGTGGCACTTGCTCTAGCCACTCCAGGACACATACTGGATCCAGCAGGAGGCAGGGTAGATTTGCACCTTATAGACTAACTAAATCAGAGATGAATAAGCTTTTATAAGTAACTGCTTACTTAATCAGATGCTTAGAAGCATCTATCTATGTCCCTCCTTAGCATGTGATAAAGATACTGCAAATGTGCAAGTCTACCCTGACTTCTGCCTGCCTTCAAACTAACATTATTACCTACCTCTCTCTAAACAGGTAATATACAAATCAATTAACTACTTGATCCAAATGCCAATACAGTTAATGTAAATCTTCCCACTGAGGTCAGAGAAAAATAATTCCTAAGAGACCAATTGAGAGTTAAATTCCCAAACAGAGAGATGCAACTCAATATCCCCTCACTCCTAGGTAGTGATTAAATAGTACATATTACCTTGTTATCTAAGTACACCTGCCAGAAAAAAATATATTGCGACAAAGAATATTAAAAGATATCTGACATACAAAAAACTAGAACTCTTGGCTCCAAAATGATACTTTTTATTAGCCAACTGGGAAATCGCAAGACAGTTGTCCTTTTCTGCAAGCTTTCAGAATCAAAGCCCCTTCATCAGGCTCTGGGAAAAGTATAGATGGTACAAGATCGTAAGAAGTCCCCATAGGTAGGAAATAAGCTTCATTTTTGCACAGAGGGAGCTGAAGATGGAAGGCTGCTCCCTCTGGGTCCATGAGAGTGTCTTTGTGAGCTGTGCTGAGTAGCTCTTTGATGTGTAGATCAGGTAGAATTCCTTTCCTGGAAGTGTCAGATGGCAGGCAAGGAGGTAAAAAAAAATCTTTCTTGTTGTTCTGCAATGAAGTTTAAAACCCAAAATTGGCTAAAATTTGGCATCTTCCATGTTTCAGGGGTACACTTGGTAGCCAACACGGCTACCAAGTACACCCCGGAAAGATATCTGAAGCACTTTACTCTGTCATAAAATGTAGTCCCTATGTTTAAAAAAATCTATAACTACCTAAAAATAGCAGCTGTTTTACACCTATGTACTAAACAGATTTTACTGAAAAAAGTATTCCATGATATGTCGAAGGAACAATCTAAGAGAGAACAGCAGTACTGTTATCCATACAAGAACAAGTTTCTGAGGGTAAGTGTCTACTGTTTAAGGCACAGACCACAATTCCTCACTTCTGTTTACAATTCTGCTTCACATTTAGGTGTGGTCTACACTTAAACATTTTATCAGTGTAGCTATGATAGTACAGAGAGAGTGTGTGAGCATGAGAGAGCGTGCAAGAGAGTGCATATGAGTTTCCCATCATTTCCTTAAGAGATATAATTAAGCTAGCAGAATTGTGCAATACACAAAATTGCTGGAGGGAGATATGCTGGTGAAAGAACCCCTAACTGATTTTGTTCATTGAACTGATATAAAACTATACAACACAAATTACTGTGGTGATAAAAGCCATGTTTCCACTGGCAGGGTTTGCCAGTATAGCAAACCTTCTACTGTAGGCAATGCCTCATTATATGACCGTATAACAAGTCACTCCAACACCCTGTACAGGTTTCCCTTGCTTTATGCTGTACACGTGTTCCTGGAAAATGGTGCATAACTCCAATTTGGATAAAGGGAACCCATTTTACAATGTAACAAAAAGTTCCAAGTCCTCGACTGTACTGACCTCCAGGCCCATTTCTACCATTTTTACAAGACAATTTTGGTACTCACCAACACCACACAGTACACACAAGCACAGGGCACTAGCATAATGGGGATGGCAACTACAGAAGTATGTGTCTCAGACAATGAGTGAGGAGCACAGATCCACACAGAAGAATATACTTTGCGCGCGTCACTCCCACAATGCACCACACAAAGCAGCTGACTGTGGGCTCCCACCATATCAATCACATAAGAATGAATTTACCTTGCATATACGAATTTTTGCTATAAGAAGAGTCATCGCGCAAGAGTGAATACACACGTACAGAACCCACATAAATCGAGGGAAACCTGTACTTCACTTTGGTATTGTTATATGAAACTTACAAATGGACAATTTATTTCAAATGCAAGTTGGGAGTGGTGAAAATAAAGATATAAAAAAGTAGGGGCACACTGATAAAAGATTTTCTGGGCTAATATCAAAAGCCAATTATTAGCCATCTATATCACCTGATAGCAATCCGATAACTAATTTACAGGAATGCAGCCAGGCAGTGTGGAGAGCAGCTCCCTGCAAGTAAGTCTATGGAGGAAAAGGGGAGTGGTGGAGGGGAGGGAAGGGGCATGGTAGGGACAGATAGAGGCCCCCACGATGAGGAAGGGAGTGGGGCAGGGGCGGAGGCCACTATCCAGTCAGGGCAGTAAATGGGACCCGGGACCCGAGTAGGAAGTGGAATAAGTTTGCTGATGACACTAAGATGTGGGGCAAGGTGGGCACACTTGAAGGGAGAGAGAGGCTGTAACTAGATTTAGACAGACTACAGAAGTGGGCAGATGAGAACAGGATGGGGTTCAATGTAGATAAATGCAGGGTGCTGCACCTTGGGAGAAGGAATCCACAGCATACATACAGGTTGGGGCGTTCCCTTCTTGAAAGTACAGAGGCGGAAAGGGATCTTGGAGTCATTATGGACTCCAAGATGAACATGAGCTGCCAATGCCAGACCGCAGCCAGCAAGCCCGGCCATACATTGTCATGCTTC
>NW_005841991.1:1247473-1254024 GCF_000455745.1 Alligator sinensis
TGGAGCAGATCTGAGCGGGGCGAGGGTGGATACGGGCTGCCTGCTGTGGGTTCACGGCTCTCTGCTCTGCTGCTTTTCTGTTGGGAGCCCCATGCCTGCTGCACACCCCTTCCCCACCCAACAGCGGGAGGCATAACTCACTGCCCCCACCGCTGCCAGGCGGGCAGCGGATGTACAGCTGGCATTGGGCTCCTGAGGAGAAGGCAGAAGAGCCTTGAGCCCACAGCAAGCAGCCCGCATCCACCCCACGCACAAATGTGGAGGGGCACGTGGCCCCCCCCATGCCTCCCCCCAGGGGGTGCATGCAGCTGTGTAAACCTGCCCTCCCACCCCACCTCCATCCTGCACCCCCGGACAAGCCACCTGCAGTTGTATCCTGCTCCCTGCCCCGAAACTGGGTCCCATTCACTGACCTTTCTGAGCAGCACCCCTAGTCCGTGCCCCTGCCCCACTCCCTCCCTCACCATGGGGGCCTCAATACCTGTTCCCTCCCCCATGTCCCTTCCCCCTCCACAGACTTACCTTCAGGGCACTGCTCTCCATGCTGCCTGGCTACATTCCTGGCCATGTGCATGTGTTTGGCTGTTCACATGCATGCGGCATCCAGGGCCCCCAGTCAGAAGGCATATTGTATTTACCGGTGGTATCAGCCAAAAAAAGCCTATAGCCGATAATGTTAATTTTCCTTTTATCAGTGCTGATCTGATATGCAACTGATAAACTAGTGTACCTCTAAAAAAAAAAAAAAAAGTGACACTCCTTCCTGGCTGGCTTAGGGGCCACATAGATTCATAGATGTAGGGTCAGAAGGGACCTAAGTAGATCTTCAAGTCAACCCCCTGCCCTGGGCAGGAGAGAATACTGGGCTCACATGACCCCAGCTAGGTAATTATCAAGCCTCCTCTTAAAGTCCCCCAAGGTAGGAGCCAGCACCACCTCTCTTGGAAGTTGGTTCCAGATCCTAGCTGCCCTGACTGTGAAGTAGTGTCTTCTAATGTCCAGCCTGAACCTACTCTCAAACAACTTATGGTCGTTATTCCTTGTTACTGTGGGAGGTGCTCGGGGGAACAGGGTCCCTCCCACTCCCCGCTGATCCCCACTGGTAAGTTTGTAGACGGCCAGCAGGTCCCCTCGCAGCCTCTCTCTTGTGAAGGCTGAACAGGTTCAGGTCCTGCAGCCTCTCCTCGTAGGGTCTCCCTTGCTGTCCCCAGATCATGCGAGTAGCCTTCCTCTGGACCCTCCCTCCCACTCCCCGCTGATCCCCACTGGTAAGTTTGTAGACGGCCAGCAGGTCCCCTCGCAGCCTCTCTCTTGTGAAGGCTGAACAGGTTCAGGTCCTGCAGCCTCTCCTCGTAGGGTCTCCCTTGCTGTCCCCAGATCATGCGAGTAGCCTTCCTCTGGACCCTCTCAAGGTTAGCCACATCCCTCCTGAAGTGCAGTGCCCAGAACTGGACACAGTACTCCAACTGTGGCCTGACCAGTGTTGCATAGAGGGGGTGAATCACCTCCTTGGCCCTGCTTGTGATGCATCTGTGGATTCATGGCAAGGTGCAGTTGGCCTTACTGACCGTGTCCTCACATTGGCAGCCCATGTTCATTTTGGAATTGGTAATGACTCCAAGATCTCTTTCTGCCACTGTGCTTTCGAGAAGGGAGTTCTTCAGCCTATAGGTATGCTGCTGGTTCTTACTGCCCAAGTGCAGTATCCTGCACTTATCAGTATTGAATCCCATCCTATTCTCATTTGCCCACCCCTGTAACATGTCCAGGTCCAGCTGTATCCTGACCCTCCCTTCTAGCGTGCCCACCTTGCCCCAAATCTTGGTGTTGTCAGCGAATTTGAACAGTTGCTTGGAATTCGTCCAAGTTGCTAATAAAGAGATTGAACAGTGCAGGCCCGAGGACCAAGCCCTGGGGGACACCACTCCCCAAATCCCTCCAGGCCGAACATGACCCATCCACCACCACATTCTGGGTGTGGCCTCTCAGCCAATTTGCGACCCATCTGACTGTGTAGGAATCAATGCCACAGTCGCCTAGCTTTTTAATGAGAAACAGTGTCAAAGGTTTTCCTAAAGTCCAGAAAGCTGTATCTACCGTGACACCTGCGTCCAATGATTTTGTGACCTAATTGTAGAAGGCAATCAGGTTGGTCTGACAGGACCTGCCCCTAATGAACCCATGCTGGTTGCCCCTGAGCATCATCCCCCCTGCTGGTCCTTCACAGATGTGCTCCTGGATAATCTCAAAGAGCTTCCCCAGGATCGAAGTAAGGCTAATGGGCCTACAGTTGCCCAGGTCCTCCCTCCTCTCTTTTTTAAAAATGGGGACCACATTGGCCTTCTTCCAGTCATCTGGCACCTGGCCAGAGCACCATGAGTGCTTGTAAAGCCATACCAGGAGCCCCTTGATAACCCCTGCCAATTTCCTCAGAACCGTGGGGTGGAGAGCATCTGGACCTGCTTACTTGAACACGTCCAGCCCCTCCAGAAGTTCCCTAACTCGGTCCTCCCTGACCCTAGGCCTGGTGGGGTCTCTTAGGGGAGTCCCGGTCCCTGCACAAAAAAATGGACATGAGTAGCCAGTGTTAACCAAAGAGGCATTATGATATCTACAACCCTAAATGAATTGAACCAAACACAATCCAGTTAAAATTTAAAAAAACCCAACACAAACAAAAACCTCAAACCAACACGCACACACACACAACACAGTCAGTCAGTCACTCTCCCTTCCTCCCCCAGCATGTATTTACATGTGGCTGCATTATTCATGACTGCAGGAAGACAAACTCAATGTGTATAGTAAAAAACACATACTTTCTAACAAACAGCCACATGTAATAAATTGAAGAGTCATTTATGAATCAGTGATACTCAGTCTTCTTCCCCAAGTGACAAGACCTTCCAAGGTTCTTTTTGATGAAAAGCCCCAAACTGTGATTATTTCAGAATACTGCCATAATACCAAACCAAGCCTTGAATAGCTTTGGGTTTGAGATTCATGCCCCTACCACCTACACAAAGAAAGTCATTTAAAGGATGATCAGCTTATGCAACAGTTTATAAACAAAACCTAAAAACAGCAGAGACTCCTTATGCCTGAAGAAGGGTGACTGTGCCCAAAAGCTTGCTAAGAACTTTTTTCCAGCTACTCAATTGGTCTAATAAAAGGTATCATATCTACTCAAAGAACCTTGCCTACCTACATCCTTAGACCAACATGGCTACAATCAAAAACCTCGTAAACAAAATCTAAGAATTCTTCAACACTGCATACCCGTCCCCCAATCTGCATGAAACTTTGTATGCTAGCAACATCAAGATCAATATGCAAACATTGAATTATAAGGCTTCAGAATTCCAAACAAGAACATACCATTTTCATAAGATCATGACCACCTACCTTCCTTTGGTTAAACAGAAGTGCAGATTGTCTCAGCTACCCAGACTTAAGTGGGTTAAAATTATTTTAAAAATTTTACCAAGTCTTCACAAAGGATCTGTACAGTAGACCTTATTCCCATACCAAATTTCAACAACTAGCTCTTACATATTGAAGCCTTAATCTATGGCAAATGATTCAAGACAGTTATTTAATTTAATGAAATACTTTTAACTATCAAAAATACACATTAAATCCAGATTGCATTAAGTGTGCCAAAGGCCAGTCAGAAAGTAATGCCCCCTAATTTTTATCTCCTAAATAGGCCATGAACATGGAGAGTGTTCTGGCTGACTACTGGTCTAAGGGAGCCACAGTAAGCTCAGAAGTTGATATCAAGACCCTAAGGAACCTGAAACAGCCTGCAAAGAGCCCAACAGAAACACGTCTAAAGTGATGTCTGCACACGTGCTCACCCACACACCAGCCTGCACATAACAGAGGCAATCTCATTGTTTGGGTGGACTGTGCTACCCCATCCAACAGCTCAGAGGACGAAGACTATGAGGGCAATATTTTCAGGATGCCAGCCAAGTGATGGAGGCTGTTGTGACAGTGGCTATGCAACAAGGGCTTTTACAATGTCATGATACATACCATTCTTCACTGGTGGTAAGAGGCCACTGACAGAGAATACTACTAGGCTAAAAAAAAAACACCTGCATGTTCATCAATGATATACGAATTTTTCGTGCAAGGAAACATTACTTTCTGACTGCCCATGGATATGCACATACACCATTGTACAAATTCTGAACTTTACATTGTTCTTTAAAATTAGTTTTATATCACATATTGTTCTATTACTGAAAAATACGCCCTTCCCCATGGCCTAACACCTATACATTCCAAGGAGAATTTCAGGGTTGTTGGTTGTAGCCATTTTGGTCTAAACACATATGCAGGCAAGGTTCTTTGGGTAAATGCGATATCTTTTATTAGACCAACTAAACAGTAGGAATAAAGTTATTTCCAAGCTTTCGGGCACAAACGCCTTTCTTCAGGCATAGGGAGAGTTTGTTGGTGTTTGTGCGCTCTCCTGGGTATTACTTCTCATATATTTCCTGGAGCATCACAGCCACAACACTACTCCAATCCTAGACCCCTGATTGACAGCCATTTCTGATTCTTTAGTTAAGCCAAAAATAAATAAACAAATAAAACACATAGAAGTAATAAAAAAGAAACACTACATGTTAGATACAGCAGCTCATTCAAAAGAGATGTGAAATCTAAAAAGGAGTTTTAGAAAAGAGAAATAACTGATAGTATTACAACAAACAATAAGAAGGAATAAGCTTCACCATTCAACAATGCATAAATCCACTGGAATGCTAAATATAAGGCCCTAATGTTGGACCATCTCTACA
Source organism: Alligator sinensis (assembly GCF_000455745.1). Taxonomy (NCBI): domain Eukaryota; kingdom Metazoa; phylum Chordata; order Crocodylia; family Alligatoridae; genus Alligator; species Alligator sinensis. Next base: position 1,252,288 of record NW_005841991.1, read on the forward strand.
GCCAACTATGGATTAAAATGAATAATTGGTATGCAAACATACAAACTTAAACTATTTGGCTTTTTGTTGGTAGTTGTACAAATATAATGAGAGGCAACCCCCTCCTCCCCCGCTGTATTATGCAACAGACATGCAGTATAACCCTAAGTAAATAACTTTAAATTTACGCATGTCATGTCCCAGATTGAGGTGGCCAGAAATAAGAGTAGCTTTTAATTACAAAATGAGATTTTTAAGAATGGGGGGAAAAAAAATAAATCAGGAGGGCCAAAAATTTTAGAAGTGACTCAGTTTTGGGTGGCCAACATGTCACCCTAGAACATCAGATTCTTAGGAAACCAGTAAGAATTTATTTTAAAGAATGCAGCCCTTCTAGAGTATTTGAAATTGAATATGAAACCAGCCACCCCCCCAGGATCACTATGAGAACATCATCTACCGCACAGAAGATCAGTACATAAGTACACTATGAAGGACTGTAGTTATGTAGTGCACTGAATGCTTTTTTTATTTCCGAATGTAATTCAGCTCCTACCGTCCAAAGCGCTACGTAATGCAACTCAAAAAGCAAAGCCAATAAACAGAAATGGTGTTCTGTTAAATTAATCATTGTTCTGTTTTGGAAAAGATTTACAGCTGGACAAGCAGCACAGGAGATGCACCCAGTTATCATAGATGGAGTCACAGTCACCCACAAAGCCACCACAGAGAAAAACTAAAATCAAGACCCTTAAGAACTGCCAGTTGGAACACAAACTTTAAAGATCCTGGGCTGCCATTCGCTCTTCTCATTCCAGCAGACCTCTCTCGGCAAAAGATTTTCCAGGGCAATGTTACACAGTAATAAGGCAACAATCACAGACACCTGCTTTTATTTCAAAGTTCCAACTGAGTGGTGACAAACGCTGTTTAAAACCAAACTACTGGAGCACAAGAGGAGATCCAAACTGTCAGCAACTCTCAGCACTCCTGACCAGCTGACTCCTAAACCTAAAATCCTACAGCTCTAAATACAACCTGCTTTTATTTCTGGTACCTTTTTCAATCAATTTACCCAAATCTAGGCCCCTACAGCCATAGCCTCTTACACGACCAGTTCAGAACTAAAGATTTGGCAGCAAGACTTCATTAATAACTACAAAGCAGCTATTATAAAAAACAACAAAAACAAACCAGAAATCCCTTAACCCCTGATTAGGCAAGACTTCCTCAGGCAATATCTTCTACTGGACGAACTACCTCACTAGGATAAAGCAAGACAAGCTTTTGAATGCAAGGCACTTCCTCAGGAAGCTGGTCTAGCTCTATCCCAGCTACACACTTGGTCCCATGAAAAGCCCCCGCCAGAAAGCCTTGCCCCTCGCATCACTTCTGGACCATCATGGCTACAACATCACTCTGACACTACCTTAACCCCCCGATGTACGTGTTTTAAAAACCGAGCGGTATTAAACGACCCGTGTTTCACTGGCACCCTGGATGGGAAACGGGACCAGTGCGGGATTGGGGTCTAATCTGACAGCACCCCCAAAAGCTGGAATTTAAGGAGGTGAAGCGATTAGGAACGACCGGCTCCTCTCAGCCTTTCTGCTCATGGAGCCAGGTGGGAGTTTTGGGAGGGGGGGTTGTTGGGGTTTTTTTGTTTTGTTTGTTTAATATTCCCACTCCTGGCGCTTCTGAAGGGAAACTCAGGCGCAGGCAAGCAGGACCTCGGGGAGGGCTCCCCCCGCCCCCGCC
>NW_005841991.1:1254263-1262521 GCF_000455745.1 Alligator sinensis
GTTATAGGGCGGTAGAGCCTCCGGGGGGCTGGCGCTGGGCGACGCTGATGATAATGACGATGATCGCGTTCCTGCCGTCACGTCAACCCTGGTAATAATAAAAGCGCTCAAAACGTGCCATGATGTTTTGAGGCAGCTCGTGTATGCAGCAGCACGTGCAAGTCACTACCAAGGAGCTTTAACCGAGTGTCGGGCTTGCTCTCAGTACTTGATCACTGCCTGCCTCAAAACAAGGCCTCCGCGGTGGTGATGCCCCAGGTCTCGCTCACTCTGGACCAGTGTAAAGCCAGCTAGACTTAGCTGCAGACTTATTTGCACGGGTTTTTTTTCCCACTGTGCGGTAGCTTTTCCGCAAGTAGAAACATTTGGAGCTCCCGATATGATCATTTCATATTTAAGACCTGGCAATGCTGCCTGAAGGGGAGGTTGTACTCACCTCTGGACCCACCGTGCAGCTTGGTAAAGCCAGGCCCCTCCACACCTGCCGCTGGGAGACCAAACCCATGGCCCTGGTTTTACTAATGCCCTGTGGCGCCAAACTGAGCTAAGCAGCACCTGCAGCCGCTCCTCAGCTCCTTGAGGTGGCCCGTCACACGCCCCCTGGTTTGTTCCCTGCCCTCCCTCCTCACTCTCTGGGTACCAGAGCTTCAACCATCCTCTCCTTTAGCATCCCTTCCTCCTGAATCCCTTTTCTCAACCACCATCTCCTTCAGCGTCACCCCCTGTCTGTGTCCGAGGCTTCCCGCCTGATCTCACTGCCCCAAAATTGTTTGTTATATATCTAGCAGAGGCTTATAGTTTTCTGGGTGGGTCCAGGCCCATTGCTTTAGGGTTACCTTACATCCGGGTTTTCCCAGACAACGTCCTCTTTTCGGACCCTCCAATCTCCATCTGGATGGTTTTTTGAAATCTGAACCAGTATCCTGGATTTTGCTCTGCTCCACTGGTGGGAGTAGCAGGGAGTGTGATTGGAGGCAGCAGACGCACGTGCATCTGTGTGCACGTGTGTGCGCATGCACACGTGTGAGAGGATGGGTGTGTGAGGGGGCAGGTGCCTGATGGCGCTGGGGGCAGTTGTCTGGGGGCCAGGGCTGTGGCAGGGCAGACGGGGTGGGGGGCAGGCACCTGCCCCTCCAGTAGGGGATGGGGGTAGGGGGCACTTTTGAGGGCAGTGGGGAGGCCTGTGACTGGGCAGGTGGCACCAGGGCCAGTGCCCTTGCTCGCGGGGCCGGGCTGGCCGGGATACACTGCCTGTGGAGGTCATGGCTAGGCCGCCTGATGTGGCGCTGGAGTCCCAGCCCAGGGCGGGGAGTGCCACAGGCATCTCCTCTTTTCTCCTGCCCGTGCTGGGGCTGGACTTGCTGTACCACCAGCACAAATTGGAGTTGCTGCACTCCGGCCCAGTTGGGGGCAGCTGGGGGTCCTCTATGGCAGGGCTGGGGGAAGCAGGGGGCTGTGGATCAGGAGTGAGGGGCACCGGCATGACCTGGAGGACTAAGGGACTGTGGGTTGGGCGTGAGGGATACTGGCAGGGCCAAGGAGCTGTGGGTCGGGAGTGAGGGACACCAGAAGGGACAGGGGGCTGCGGGTCAGGAGTGATGGGCACTAACATAGCTTGGGGGGGTGAGGGACTGTGGGTAAGGAATGAGGGGCACTGGCAGGGCCAGGACTCTGTGAATTGGGAGTGAAGGGCACTGGCAAGGCCAGGGGGCTGTGGGTGGGGAGTGAGGTGTCTCCCTAGCAGCTGTCCTCTTTTTTGGAACTAGAAATATGGTAACCCTTCAATATTCCCTACATAAGAGAAAGGCCTGGCTGATCTTGGTCCCCTCCTAGGCAGGGTCCACTATCCAACTGTTCCACGCTCAGCAGACAGTTGAGCTGTGACATAGGATAATGGGAGACTAAGGGCCGTGTCGTCTCAGAGCATTCTCTGTGTTTCAGAAGGTAAGACAGTGGGTAGAAGGTGCTAGAATCAAGGCTGGCCAGCAATACAGTAGGGGTGTGCGAAGCGGGTCCTTTTGGATTTGGATTCAGCCCGAATTGGCTTGAGGGACAGTAATTTGATTTGTTGATTCGGATCACTGTCCCTGATTCAATTCAGCTGAATCCGAATCTGAAGATTCGATGCTGATTCAGAGAATCAGCGATTCGGCCATAGACACAGCTTTAAATGTTTTTCTACATACCTCGAGGTACCAGTGTCCCACAGGAGTGAGGAGCAGTGGTCCATGAGCGTGCCGCCTCCGTCCGTGAGCGTGCTGCCTCGGTCCAGCGTGGGACACTTACTGAAGGAGGCTGGAGCTGGGGTCTGGGGCTGGAGGCTGGGGCCAGGGGCCGGGGGCGGGGGCCACGGGCCCGGGGCTGGGGCTGGGGGGCTGGGAGCCGGGGGCCGGGGCCAGGGGCTGGAGCCATGGACCAGGGGCTGGAGCGGGAGCCTGGTGTGGGCTCCCTGACTCAGGGGAAGTGCTCCGCTCCCATGCATCAGGGCCAGGGAGTGGAGCACTTCCCCGGAGCTGGCGGAGCCTGTGCCAGCCACCCGCGCCAGCCTCCATCTCTACCTTGCCTCACCTCAGGGAGGAGCCGCTGCCTGCCCCAGTGAGGCTCCGCTGGCTCCGGGACACTGCTCCGCTCCCAGTCCACTTCTGAATCCGCCAGGGAGCATGCTGGCCCCCCTTCCCCACCCATCTCAGTGATTGGCTATGCGGGGACCCTGGGTGGCACCAGTCACCGAGCTGGGTGGGGGGTGGGAGGCCCTGTGTGCTTCCCAGCAGACCCGGAAGTGGAACGGAAGTGTTTCTGGTCTACTTCCAGGTCTGCTGCCGAGCACGCTGGGGAGCCCCCCGTGTTTCTGTGGGACAGTCCATGTGCCCCAGCATCGCAGCATTCATGAGCCCCTGCTACCTAGAGCTATGTAGAAAAACAATTTAAGCTGTGTCCTTCTGAATCACCAAATCTTTCCGAATCTCTCTGAATCGATTCAGGGGGTTCCAATTTGATTCAGAGAGATTAAAGGGTCCTTTGATTTGATTCGGATTTGGAGATTCAGCCACTGAATTGGGCCAGATCTCCATAGAATCAAATCAGGGACCAAAGCTTCATACAGCCCTAAAATACAGTGGCAGCAGATTTTTATTAAACCATCAAAACAGTGAAGAGCTGCCTCCTTTAATCTTTGTCCCCCAATGTAGGTCCATGACATGCTCCATGTACTTTTCTATAACAGTATCCAACCATTGTTTATTAACTGACCTATGATTTACCTGACCATTCATATTCTTCTTTGTATTATGTCTTCTCCCAAGCCTGTGCATTTGCTCCAGTTCTCTTTGAGGTTCAGCAAAGAGATCCTTCAGTTTTTCTTTTCTTGGCATGTAAATTGGCCAACTGATCCTCCATTCCTGTGGATCTTGTTCAGCTACTCTCATGCATTCCCACTTGAGATTAAACAGCTCCAGTGTCTAACCTTTTCACATATTGTTTTATACTGCTTTTTAAAAAATCGCTTCCACACCATTTGTTTGGCCCCCCCTCTATTATTATTATTATTATTATTTTTCTTCAGCAGCATGCTATAACTGTGCATGACAAGCCAAGAATTTGTGACATTGGTAGAAAAGGTCCATCTGGCAAATTCAGTAGAGGAGAAAGAAGACTAGGAAGTAATATAGAATCTGAATTTAGGGAGATGTCAGAAAGACCGAGCTGGGGTCTAGGGAAGGCCAGCACTAGGACCCAGCCATTGTTACTCATTGCTGCTGCTTTTGCTGCCTGTCTTTGACATGGCGTGGATGAAGCCCTCCTGCTACTGAATGCCACTGAAACCCCAGCTCTGCAGCCTGCTGGGGGCTGGATCTGGCCTGGAGGCCATATGTTGCTGACTACTGCTGTAGATGAGAAGCAGGGAGGGAATAGCAGTAAGAGTGTTTAATGAGGGTAGAACAGGAACAGAGGTGGACCATTCTCCTCTTAGGTTAAATGCATTTTTACAAACATTAATAGCAATTCATGAGGACCCAAATATTCGTTCCTCAAGCCGTATGCTTACATAAAAGTCACAAGGGCTGCAATAGCTGGCTAAGTGTAGCAATACAATGCCATTTACTGGGTGCAAAAAGTCCAAATACAAGTCCAAATAAAATGCCATTTACTGCGTGCAAAAATGACCTTTAGTAATCTTTAACCAGATTATCACTAAATCTGCCATCCTCTCTATACCCCAGATTGGCCCAAACAGGCCCTACAAGACCACAAGCTTTGAATTCAAGCTTTCTCTTGTTTTCCCAGATCATAGTGTCTTTCTCTTCTTTTCCACTGGGAACCACAGTGGCTGGGGTTTGCATGCTGCCTAAGATCAAGTTGTTGGGTTGAGCGAAAATATCTTGTACAATTATCAGTAGTATCTTCTGCAATTCTTCATAAAGAAGACAACTGTGTACAGTGGCTCTAAACTTTCTGTTTCTGTCCTTTGCTCTCTGATAGTTTTATTTGATGGTTTTGATCTTCTGTCAGCATGGGTCACCAGGTCAGGTTAATGCTGAGCTTGATAGATTTCTTGGATATCTAACATACTTGAAGATCTTTTTGTTTTGTTGGTAATTAATTACCTCCTTCCACATCTCAGGCTTGCTCCACAACCCTGATGGAGTATGAATATTGGACTTTGGCCAGCTGGCAGCCTATTCAGAATATGCTTGGTTGAAAGATACTTATTAATTAAGAATCATCCTAAAAATAAAGAGGTCAATTAAGAGGTCTCTTCTGAACATGTCTTACAACAGAGAGTAGTGTTAGCAACGCTGTTTTTACAGGTGGGTGGTTTCAAGTCAAATTTATCCCTGCATATTGTAGTATAGAAAGAAGATGAGAGAAATTATTACCACAACGAGTTATTTCTACAAGCTGTAGCTAGCAGTGGGAAAAGCATTCATACTTATAACAGCAAAATAGCGAACTTGCCCCCATTATAGACCTCAAATGATTAACAGAATGACTGAGACTACATTTTGTTTTAATCCCCAGAAAATAAATAGTCTGGAACATTATTTACTACCATTAATAACTATCTGAAATTATTTTTTGTATAAACTAAGAATGTTAAGTGGGAAAAAATTGGTGTATTATCCATTATAGACAATTCCATGTACAGTACACCCAGGAATATATCCTCTCATTTGACATTAGAGAAGTACAAAAATATATAATTTTCCCCTTCCTGGTGCCATCCTACATATTGACTAGGGATTAAAATATATTTTCCATATTGAATTGTTCAAATGTTGCAGTTAGTCATTTTTTATTCCTTTCAAACTGGTAAACATATTAACTTTTTTGGTAGCACTTGCTCAAGCCCCTATCATCCTAACTACTACAAATTTTACCAGTCTTAATTATGACACTATTGCTTCCCAGAGATGTGGTCAAAACTCTAGTGTTAAAATTATAACATCCACTGCTCTTCCCCCACTGCTAAGCCTATCACTTTTTCAGAGAAGGCAATCAGATTGGCTGAGCAAGATTTGCTTTTGAGAAATCCAGCTTGATCACCTTGTTATCTCCATGGCCCTTAGAAATAGATTCCATAATGATATGCTCCATAACCTTGCCTGGTATTGAAGTTAAACTGACAGGTCTGTAATTCCCTGGATCCTCCTTCTTCCTTTTTTTTTTTTAAAGATGGGCGCTATATTTGCTCTTTTCGAGTCATCTGGCACCTCATACAAACTCTGTAAATTTTCAGAGATAATAGCCCATGACTCTACAGTTACCTCTGATATGAACCTGGTCAAGTCCTGCTGACTTAAAAGCATCCAGCTTCTCTCATCTGTACTTTCCCTGCTCCAGGTTGATTATCTCCTCCCCTATCCTTGCTGCTAACTGTGTTTGTCATCTGATAGCTGACCTCATTTGGGAAGACTTAAGTAAAAAGGTATTAAATACTACAACCTTCTCAGCATCATCCATTACTAGATTATGCTCCCCATTCAGTAAGGGACCTAGGTCATCTTATTTTTAACAAACTTTTAAAATGTTTTTGTTGCCTTTTATGCCTCTTGCTAGCTGAATTTCAACTTGTGCCTTGACCTTCTCCCTACATGTCCATGATGCACTTTCATGTTCATTCTTACTAATATGGCCAAGTTTCCCATTTTTTTAATTCCTTTTTTAAGCTTCAAGTCTGCAAAGAGTATGCTATTTAACCAGCAAATGTTCTGGACCCTGTGTACTTGAGGGATCAACTTCTCGCTTATGCCCCAAAGTGATCTCTAAGGTCAGCCAAGAACAAGTGCCATGGATGTGCCAAGTTCACTTGGTGAAAACGTAGGAGGTTGTTCTTGGTATTTGCTTCTCAGCTCTGGTACTCACTCCTCCTTGAGGCCCTCTAAAGCCCAAGTCTGGACATCTTCTAGAAGCTCTGTAAAATGTTCCTATTTGGGAAAGGGTGGCATATAATTCTAATAAATAAATAAGCCAAACCATTCTCTTGCTGCACTTCCTATCCTCCTTCGTATTGGGATAGCTTGCTCTTGTGCCCTTAGAGTAGTCACTTTAAGGTGCAACTAGCTCTCCTGGACTCCTTTTCCCTTTATACTTGTTTCCCATGGGATCCTGTTCACAGTACCCTGCGTTTATTAAAATCTGCTTTTTTGAAGTCCAGGGTTTTTGTTTAGTTACTCTCCTTCCTTTCTTTCCTTAAGACCTTGAAAGCTATTATTTTATGATCACTGATGTCTTCTACCTTCAGACTCTCAACTATTTCCTCCCTATACATGAGCAACACATTGAAAAAAACCTTCCCATGTACTCAGTTTCTCCACCATCTATACCAAAACGTTATCCCCAACAGACTCCAAAACCAGGGTGGACTACTGGTGCACAACTGTGTTACCCTGCCAACAGATGTCATGGTAAGTAAAGTCTCCCATCAGTGCCAGTTTCTGCAATACAAACACATTGGTTAGCTGTTTAAAGAAAGCTTCATCCACCTCCTCCCCCTTGTTTGGTGGTGTATAGCAGGAATCTACCATGGCATTTCCCCTGTACCTTAACTTTTAATAGGTCAACCTCCCAATTTGTACTGCACCTCAGAACATGTTTATGTCACTTTTTATTTAAAACTTGCTAATTGCCCGTCCAGAATGCCAGGGGGGACGGGGACGGAATGCCGCCACCCACCACCCTGCGCTGCTGTCCCAGTCCATCCCTGCTGTTGCTCGTCATGACAAGGGGAGGTGGACAGGGATGGAGCACTGCCACCCAGCACCCTGTGGTGCTGTCACTCTGCTTCCAGCCCCGTGTGCCCTCCCCCACCCTCCATGTCCAGCCCTGTGCATGAGAGCGGCGCGGGGGGGCGAGGCCAGCACCCCTGGCCCCGCCCCCTCACTCTGGCCCCTCAGTCCCCGCTGTCATGGGGGGGGGCGGGGGGGCAGGCAGGGACGGATCCCTGCATCTGGCCCTGCCCCTGCTTCTCATCTGGCCCCATTCTCCCCTGCTCCCCCCTCCCCCACTGCTGCATCAGGTCCGGGCTTGTTTCCTTCCTTCTCTGTCCCTCTCTGCCACCAAGGAACAGGGCCAGGGAGTGGGGTGAGGGAAGCATTGCTGCCCTCACCCCCCTGCTCTGGCCGTGCTGGGAGGATGGTGGGGACAGCACCACCATGAAAGGAGGGACTGAGGGGCTGGGGGGGAGGGGGAAGAAAGGGGGGCCGGGGGGGGGGGGGGGGGGGGGGAAGAGAGCCCAGCCTCACCCGTCCACTCTGTTGCTACTGGCTCCAGGGAGCAGGGGGGTGGGGGGCGAGGCCAGCAGTGCTGGCCTCACCCCCCAGCTCCATCCCCTCCATCCTCACTGTCATGGTGGTGCTTTGCTGTGTCGCCACCACCTATCCGGAATGGTGTTGGAGCACTCTGATTGGCTTCCAACACAAGCAATCTGAATGCAAATAAAGCGTAACAGACAGACAGACATACTAAGGTTTTTATAATATTAGAATAGTACCTTCTTTATTCCCTTGCCTGTTCTGCCTAAACAGATTATACCCTTCTATCCATGCCAGTATTCCACTCATATGAACTATTCCAAAAAGTCAGTTATTCGAATTACATGGTACATCATATGAGGATTTCCAATTCTTTTTTATTACTCCCATGCTTCTTGCATTAGTGTATAAACATCCAAACTAGGGTAGGCAACCCCCAGCAAGGGTGCCTGAGTGTGGCACATGAAGACATTTTACTTGGCATGCACACCTAGAAGGTAGGGCAAG
>NW_005841991.1:1262552-1271335 GCF_000455745.1 Alligator sinensis
GAAGGGGCGGGGGCTGCCCTGCCATAACAAAGATTGGGCCCCTTGCAGCCCCCCTGCCTTCTGCCCCTGGCACATCAACATCTTAAAAGTCGAGGTTGTGGGTGTTTTTGGTACTCTGCCCAAATATGCTGCCAGCCCTGTCCTAGACATAGAAACCTCTAGCCAATTGCCCTGTTAATTTCCCTCTGACATTATTATTAAGACCCCCAATATTGCTTTCCCTTACCTGGCCTTTATTTAGGTCACCTTACTCCTTACTTACATGGGGGTTTTTTTCTCCATTCCCAATTAAATTTAATTTAAAGCCCTCCACATTAGCTTAACATTTGGACAGTTGAAGTTCTCAGTTAGTAAACTTTTTTTTTATTGCTGATGAATTCTGTCAACAAACATTTTTTCTTTTATTGATTAAGTAGATATAATTACAGATAAATATTTATGTTTGATAAACATATTTGTATGTAAATAAGTGACTTTCTGGTCTCTGGCAAGCTGCCAGTATAGCCTTTGATGTCTCTAAATCTATCTAACGAAAATCTATACAAAAGGGGAAAAGCTCCAGAAAGTGAATTGATTTGTATGACTAACAGGCCAAAATATTTTCTTTGAAACCATTGCCCTCTGGAGGGAGAATACAAATCACAGAATGATTAAGGTGAAAATAACAGACAGTGAATCATTACTTTTGAGGCTTTTTTATGAACCATGGCAAAAGTGGGTGTGCTGGGTTGTCACAATCACAATGGAGGCACTGTCAATGTCAGCATTGTTGGGGGGATTAATTCCCATCTGTCTGCCCCATAATTCCCCCTTCCCCTTTATCTCTAAATTGAACAATTGAACAATCTACAACAGATGCACTTGCTCTTCCAATGTCATCTTGGATCCCTTCCAATTTGGCTTTGGCCCTCTCATCTGCTGAAATTACTTTCACTATGGCCTCTAATGATTTTTTTTTCACATCTCAGTGTCTATTCTAATCCTCCACTTCTTCCTCTTTACTGATCTTTCTGTTATTTTTGACACTGTTGACCATTACCTCCTACCTCATTGTTCTCACTGGACTTTTGAGATACTGTCCACTGCGCAATGGTGATGGTGAGCTATTCATGGAAGACACAAAGAAGGCTGAGCTGCTTGGTGACTATTTTGCCTCATCCTTCACAAAAAAGAAAAAAAAAGTGTGACCAGACAACTAACAAAATTACTATGAACAAAGGAGGTCAATGGATCACAATAATAAAAGAGTGTGTCAGAGAGCTTTTGATAGCATTGAATTAATTTAAATCAGTAGAACCTGAGGAAATTAATCTCAGGGTGCTGAAGAAACTAGCTGAGGAATCTCAAAGACACTGTCAATAATATTTGTGAAGTCATGGATGATAGGTGAGGTCCCAAAGGACCAGAGAAGGTTTAATGTAGTACCCATCTTTAAAAAGAAGTAGAATCCAGAGAATTATACACCAATCAGCCTGACTTCAATACCTGAGAAGTTACTAGAGCAAATTATAGAAGAGTAGATGTTTAAACACCTGAAGGAAGAAGTGGTAATCACAGCAGCCACCATGGTTTTGTTAATAACAAATCACACTCAGCCAGCTTGGTTTCCTTCTTTGACAGGGTAACTAGATGAGCATACTTTACCCTGGACTTCAGTAAGGATTTTGATGCAGTCCCACATTACATTCTTAGTAGTAAACTGGAGAAATGTGGGCTAGATAGAATGGATATATAATTGGTTGTAAATGCTAGCCAAGGATCACTGTACATGGATCAATGTGACTGAGAAGGTGTCTCAAGTGAGGTTCTTCAGAGGTCTGTTCTTGGTCCAGTGCTGTTTAATACTTTTACTAACAACTTAGATCACTGCTTCCCAAGCTTTTCCTCAGCGTGACCCCATTTATGGCCCCATTTCCTCAGCATGTCCCCTCACTCCCAACCCGTAGCCTCCCACCCCTGTGATCCAATCCACTGATGTTACCCCATTTGGGCTTGCGACCCACAGTTCAGGAACCACTGACTTGGTTGCAAGGTTAAAGAGCTTCCTGATCAAGTTTGCAAATGATACAAAACTGGGAGAGGTAACAAGCACTTGAAAGATAGGATTAGAATGAAAAGGAATCCGATAAATTGGAAAAATGTGCTATATCCACCAACAAAAGTACATTTAGCAAAGACAAGTGTGAGATGTATGTAGAGGGAAAACCATAGAGGGGATAACTGACTAGGTAGTAGCACTGCTGAGAAATGTGGTTTTTATAGTAAACTGCAAACTCAGTGCGAGTCAGAAGTGGGACTCTCTTAAAAAAATGCAATTCTGGGTTGCATTAAAAGAAGCATTAAGTGCAAGGCATTGGAGGTGATGGTACCATTCTGGTTAGCACTGGGTAGGCCTTAGTTAGAGAACTGTGTCCAGTTTGGGACACTGCATTTTCAGAAGTATGTAGAGAAGTTGGTGGGGATACAAAAGTGAGAGAGAAAAAGTTACCCAAGGAGCTCTACAATGTGGAAGAGGCTTCCCATATCTACTTCCCTCTGCTTCTCACCCCAGGTTGGAGAATTGCTGGCAAAGGCCAAGGCTCAGGGTTTAAGACTGGCCTCTGTGCCTACAGGACTTCCTCAGAAACTGCCTTCTTTTCTTCATGCTCTTGGAATTTAAACCAAAGGCCCTGACCTTCAGCCCTGACACCCTGTAGCATAGTGGCTAGTCCAGTGGTTCTCAAGCTTTTTAGACTCAAGATACCCCCATTAGATTCAAAGCACCCTTCAGAAAATGCCAGCTCTTAGCTTTCACATATTTTCTGACTGTGGAAAAATAATAGAGTATTTCCTCTACTCTAGATAACTTAGAAAGACATAATATTTTTGACATTGTGGATTTCTATTTGAAACCTCTGGCCACTGGGACAACTAGCAGTGACACACCTTGTGCCACCACTAGTTGTCCCTGGGGAATGTCTGTGCCACACACCCTCTAATCTGTGGCAGGTTACCTCGAGTTGGGTAGAGGAGGCTGGGGTCAGCACTGGGCTGGCCCAGCAGCCTTACCTGGGGTCCTGGAGGCCTCCTGGGACTGCAGCAGCAGCAATCCTGCCATTTGGAGCCTGGCCAGCAGCCAAAGTGTGGCTCCAGCCAGCCAGGCTCTGGTTTTGAGCAGCACACACTGCCCCCACGTGCGCTGCTCCACTTTTATTTGCCTGGGGTTTTTTGCCCCCTGAATATCCCTTGCAGCATGGAGAACAACTGACTGTGGAGTATGTGGCGCCACAAACGCGTCTGCAATGCCACATACTGCATGGTCATGTTCATCTCTGGACGCAACCTCTGGGTTTATTCTTTGAATCATATGGAAGTGTTTGCACACTCAACAGTGTTAGCACCCCATGCGGCACCCTTAAAAGGATCTCACAAGACTACAAGTGCTTTGGTACCCTGGTTGAGAACCACTGAGCTAGCCTGTGCACATAGGAGGGGTAGCCTCTATTTTTGCATCTCATGATATTGAATGAGCTAGGCTCCCTGGCAGCTGTATTACCAGCTGGGCTAGGGAGCCGCTTTTCCCCCTCCTGCTACCCACTCAAACATACCTCAGACCAGTTCACAAGTTTGCCTGACTACAGGCACCTGTCCAAGGTGCAAAGTTGTGTGGCCTGCTTTCCAATCTCAGACCCCTGGTGTGTTGGGATTAAGCTGTATGAGGAAAGGTTGAGAGAATTAGTTTGGAGAAAAGAAGATTAAGGAGGGTCATATTGGTAGAGAGAAATTGTGACTAGATGGCAGGAACTGAGGCAATGGATTTAAACTTCAGCATAACAACTTTAGATTAAATCTCAGAGAAAACTTCATAATTGCTAGAGCAGTAGGATGAGCTGTAAAGGAAATTGCGGTATTTCTTTCATTGGAAGATTGTAGAGGCTGGATAGGTCTCTATTTGGTACAGTTTAGGTGTAGTGTATCCTACATATGTGCAGGGATTTGGCCTAAATGACACTTGAGGTGTCTTTCAAAGCTACGATTTTGTAAATGTTACAATTAAAATGGCTGTCTCAGCCTGTGGCTGGAGGCTACAGTCATCTCTCTGAAAAATGGTCTAATTCCCATCAATGTGAATATGGATCCCTGCTGCAAAAGTCCAAAACCAATTTCTCTTTTAGATTAGCCATTAGAGAAACAAGGTGCTAGTGTTTCAATACAACATTTAATTTTATCATAGTAAAAAGTAAGAAACAGCTTTAGGGAAATCTTTTTCTTCTATCTGTATATCTTTTCCCTTCTCCTCCAACTGTTATCTCATCTTCAGTCAGGTTTCTTTTCTTTTCTTTTCTTTTCTTCCTTCTTGTTGACAAGCCATATGAAATGTTACTTGCAACAGACAACCCCTGCTTTACTGCCGCGTTTGACCTTTCCTGAAAAGAAACAGGATGAGCATAAGGGAAATAAAGTCCAGGAAAGTAAGGAACTAAAGGAGAGAGAGAGACAGAAGCATATATACACACATATAAAATCCAGAGAGAGAAAGAGGGAGAGAGAGCGTGCATTCAGGGGCAATGGCTTCTCATTTTTCTCATTACTGCTACTAGTCACAGCCATAGCAGAGTGAATTTCTGGTCTATCTTCCAGACTAGTGCCTCCCTGCCCTTCCTTACAGCAGAGCTGTTTCAGCCAGTCTCACTAGCCTTTCTCAACTGTTTACCTGAGAGCAGAAACGAGGTCTGTTCTCTACAGAACTACTGAAAGATGTAAAAAAACCCCGATACTAGTTGACCTGGTAGTGTCAGACTTCTGGCATACATCATGATACTATTTGGCAAGGTGTGAACTTCCTCACTAAAAGCTGATGATCACTAGTGTGTGAGGACAGCACAGTCTAAGCTACAGTACATCCAGTGTGAGGAGAAACTTCCTTTTTCTGAGAGTGGCTTTGGGAAATGCAGGTTGAAAAATCATTGATAGCATGCATTTGAGAAGGAGCAAGGGCAGAGAAGGAAAGAAGAAGGGGAGATGGAGGAGAACGGGTCAATGAGAGGAAGTATGATTATTTGGAGGAGGAAATGCATGAAAAACAGGACTGCAAGATATCAAAAGTAAGAGAAACAGTAATGCCAACTGTTGCAAAACCATCGTGAGACTTGGGATTTCAAAGTCAAAACAACTCCAACTCGCAATCTCTTGATCAAACCCTGTGATCTCCAGATTCTCCCAGCTGGTAAGTGGATGGAAAGGGATGGGGAGAGAGGAAAAGGCAGCAGTGGGGAGAGATCGAGGCGGCCCCTGTGGTGAGGGAGGGAATGGGGCAGGAGCTGGGACTGGGGTGAATGGGGGCCGGGGCAGGATGTCCAGAGGCGCCTGGCCAAGGGACAGAGGCAGGCTGCCCGCTGTGGGCTGGGGCTCTGCACCCTGCTGCCTTTGTTCTGGGAGCTCAGCTGCATGATCCCAGTGTGCCTCCTGCTGCCGGGTGGGCAGGTATGCCACGCAGCCAGCATGCCCCATGTCCCCTGCCTACCCAGCAGGCAGCAATGGCATCACACTAAGCTCCTGGGGCAAGGCAGCAGGGCACAGAGCCCCAGCCCGCAGCAGGCAGCCTGCCTCTGCCCCGCAGGGGGCACATGCCCACATGCCTCCTTCAGGGGCGTGCGCTGCTGCGAGGTGGGGGCGCCTCTCCCCCGTGCCTCTGGACGACTTGCCCCAGCCCCAGGGCCCCATTCACCCCAGTGTCTGCTCCTGCCCCACTCCCTTCCTCACTGTGGGGGCCTCAATCTGACCCTGTTTTTCGTCTCCCCCCCCACCCCGCTCCTTTCCCTCCACTTACCAGCTGCATGCTGTCTGTGTGTCTGTCAGTGTCTGTGTCTCTGTCTGTCTGCCCCTCACTCCCAAGCCACAGCCCCTCCCCAGCCCTGCTGCTGCCCCTTCTGACCTACAGTACCCTGCATCCTGCCAGGGTACGTGGGGACTCTCTCCCTGGGCTCCCCCCCCGCCTGCCCCGACACACACTTCAAAAAATAGCATCTCATGATTTATGTGCCAGTCTCTTGATTTTTTAAGAGTTTGTCTTATGATTTTTGGCATGGTGGGGTTGGCAATGCTGGAGAAAGGATATGAAAGGATTACATTATTTAGAAAGGGAAAGGAGGGAAAGACAAGTTAATCAGATGCAAAGCTGAAAAACTGTAAATGACTGAGAAAGAAAAGTAGTTAGATACAGGAAGAAAACGAAGGAACAGAGAAAAGAATGAACCAGAGGGGAGAAAATCAATTACTATCTGTTGCTTGTAGAACATTTGTTGCAAGAACATTACTACAGATGGCGTACAAATAATTGGTTTGGTGTATCAGGTAGTGGAGGCATGATTGAGGAGATAAGATACTTGAAAAATTTGCTCCTAAATAGGCAGTGGCGGGGGAGCATATTGTTGTGACATAAAGGAGGATATTTTTATATAGCTTATTTGCAGCGTTTTCACAAGTTTTTGCAACACTGATGCTGTTTTTCTGAATGCCTTAATAGGTGTGTGAGAGTGGTGAGGAAATACATAAGAACTTTTAGTTTCCAGTGGCTTTGGTATATGTTTGTTGGCAGTATATTTCATTATTATTTAATTTAGTGTAGGCACAATATTTTAGCATGGAGTTCCGTGGTAATAGGTATTTTAACTTTTTTTGAACAATTTATATCTGGGATTGCCTTGAAAATTTTGTAAAATGTGGGAAATCAAATACATGTAGATGATTAAAAAGGTGATCCATGGCTCTTTTACTACTTGTATTAGATATAAAAATATAACATTTTCAGTAATGTTCCTGATGAAAATTAAATGTGGTCATGCATGGTTGGGGGACCAAGATAGAGAGCTAGGCATGTGCTGGTTCATATCTTGTGGCCTTTACCCCACATTGACTTGAACGGCCATTCTAGGAGGAGAGGAGAGTGTGAAAGAGAGAATCATAGATGACACATTCACAAAGATTCATATGCATAACCATAGGCAAACAGAGAAATGCAAGTAGACTCTCAGCCAGATGGAAGGTGACATACTAAATGGGTAAAGGAGAGAGATGTGTGCACACAAAAATAGTTTAATATGTTTTTAAAAGTTAAATGTGGGTGCAAAATAAAACAAATAATATTCCCAAAGGAATCAAGCCATGTGAATCACTACAAGAAACCAGCTGGCAGGGAGGATGTGGAATGACATACAGTGGACAGAACAACAGCATAAGGTATGCAAAAGTAACTTTCTTTAGAGAACAGATCATTCTAACTTCTGAGGCTTGACCTGAGTGAGAGAGGTTCATGGGGGAGGATCATAACAATCTTGGTTCAAGTGTGTGCTTTACTGGTATACAAGATACTCATGCAACATATTCAGATATAGGGTAGGTGACTTAAGTAATGGGTTCTGGTTCTTGCCACCATTTGGCAGACCCAGACTGCAAGCACTTTTTAGTTGAAGATATAAGGAAAAATATTAATACAGGAGTACGGGTTATGAGACAGCTTAGTGTCCAATAAGAAGTATTTTGGGGAAAGGTGTAGAAATACAGGCTGTCAGAAATGAAGTTCACAGACACTACATTTCCAGATAGACACCATATAGACTGAAATAGTCTAAGAGAACTTAGTGGGGTTTCAGCCTTGTAGAAATCCCTAGAGGCAATGCTGTAGAAATGCTATCTGGAGGAGCTCAATGCTACTCTAGTTTCAGTCCCTCCCCTCTTCAGTCACAGAGCTGCAACACTGCTTGTGGGGATGGGAAGGAAATAATTGTGAAAATATTTCATTCCTACCTGAAGTATGCAAATTGGTTTCAGTTTTAGAGTCTGACCTATTTTCCCTGGAAAGAAAAAATTCAAACAAAAACTTAACAAGTTCTGCCACAAATACTCACAAAAGAACTACAAGCTATTATTATTCTAATAACATGATCAGATATTTATAGTTATATCAATGCTATTTGAAACTTTATGTCAGCAGCAGAAATATGCCCTAACTGTGCAACATAGTGCTGCCTTTGAAATGAAGTTATGATAAAATGTACAAGGAATATGAATGCTATAGACTGCCATTATATAGCACACAATTGAACTGTTAATGCTGCTAACATGTGGTTATGATTTGGAAAGTGATGATAATAAAAGTTTGCTTGTTCCTTGTCCTTGTGTGGGTGTCCAGGTGAATGGTACAATGAGTCTTTGTCTCTCTTCTTTGTCCCCTTTGTTTAATCTATGGATGCAGCAGACTGCCCCTTTTCAGCACCTCCAAGGACATAAATAGGTCCCACAGGTTTTCTATACCAGATCATTGAGCAGGCCAAGCACAGAGCACACGCAGGCTTCACCTAGGATGGTGCACTGTGTACAAGTGTCTTATATACTTGGAATGTATAATCCTTTTCGGTATTTCCCTTGAGGCACTATGGCAACCTCAACACAGGCTTGTGTTCTAAAAGCACTATCTAGCCCATAATATCTGTGTCCTGTGTGACTGAATCAGAGCTTCTAGCTTTGAGGATAAAAAACTTAAAGCCCATGCGGCAGCTTGATGAGCTAGATTCTTGTTGGTTTCAAAACATCAGAGAATATGCATGGAGCAGACACCTGTTAAGTCTCTTTGCTCATCTCCCTGTCTCTGCTGAAGTATTTACTATGATCCTTTTTAGTGCTTTCTTCTATTTATTTAAAAAGCTAAAGTTCCTAGGACTTCTGCCACTCCCCTGCGCAAACTTTTCTGAAACGAAACAGGTTGTATTTAATTTATCATGGGTGTTCATTTTAAATACACTCTT
>NW_005841991.1:1271366-1304874 GCF_000455745.1 Alligator sinensis
TAACACTCCACACAATTGCTCTGTGTTTTTGAGCCTAAATCTTACGAGGTGCTCAGCACTTGCAACTCCCATTGAAGTCAGGAGGATTTAGCCCTTGAAATCTGCATCTTTCAGATTATTCGCTGTGATTCTCAGAGTGGAATATAATATTACATGTGTAGTTAGAAAGAAGCTGCATAGAAAGGGATGCGACTTCCCTGGCATGTTCTGTGTATTATCATCAGTCTAACTCTCAGGTTGGTTCTGTTTACAGAATCATAATTACTATGGCTAGAACTTAAGATACCAGGAGTGTTTGTGAATCCCAGCAATAAAAAGTCACTTCTTACACAAAATGAGTGCACTTGAAATGGAATGACTGAGACACCAACACTGAACACCATACCACATTAACAGAGGTACTTTTTGCCTGTAATGACACTAGAGTAAATGGGGATACTTCTAAATCAGAACTTCTTGGAGACCCTGTCCCTTTCTTACATGTAAGTACTTGTTAAATGTACTAATAAGCCATCAAAAATCAATATATACTCTTTCAAATAATGTTATTAAATGTTTTATGTTTTATGTTGGCTTATTAAACCACATATGTCACTGACTTCAGTGTTGGTGAAACATGCCTGACCAATATCCTTAGACACTGAAAACTTTCATTCACCTACAGAACTGGTGCGGTATGAACTGTGGCAGTGCAAGCTTCTCTTGCGCTGCCTGGCCAATATGCCTCATTCCTGATTGACACGGGATCATCCCTTTGGGTGAGAGGAAAGTGGAATCTCCAAAATCTAATGACTCCGTGGTCTCTCCACTGGGACAACCAACTAGAATGCTATTGTGACAATTGGTTTACCATAGAATCATAGACAAGTAGGGCTGGAAGGGACTTTTGGAGGTCATCTAGTCCAACTCTCTGTCTCAGGCAGGATCATCCCTATCCAAACCACCCCATGTAAATCGTTGTCTAACCTATTGCTAAACTATGAAATAAACCCTGTCACACAACTACTGTACAAGGCATAGCTGTCACAGCACAGGTAAAGCAGTGTTGTGGGGCAAGGGGGGCAATGGTGGTTAAAGTCCTTTTGGCATAGGTATTTATAATCTAAATATCTCTCTATTAAAAATGGGACAAGAACTTCATTCATTTCACATAGGGGACCAAATAAAGTGTGAGATTTGTAGCACACATATATAAGCTCATATAGGCAAGAGTGTAAAGAACAAAGCCCTCTGCACTGTTACAGTAGGTGGTGTGCTGCATGCTTATGGCTTTCTGTGCTAAATCTCTCTGTGTGTGTACAGTTAGGCAAGGTGGTATTCTAAGCTCTACAAGCTAAGTTGCTACATCATCCATACCTTCCCTTCCCTTCTCTTTTTCAGTGCAACTTTCCTTTTATATGAGGGTAAAGGATTTTATTTTTTTTATTGGTTATTAATAGTGGGCAAATAGCAAGCAGCTAGATGCTTAGCCCACAGTGACTTTCAGTAGGTCTCAGGTACCTGTTTGCATAACTTTGAAAACTTCCCGAGGTATAAAACTACCTGTGGAGTAGAGGGGAAGTCATGGGAGAGGAAGGACTTTTTCTTTCTCTTAGCACAGTATGGCACACTGTGGCATAGGCGGTAGCTTTTCTTCCTCTGAAGCATCAGTGAATAGGCACTTCTAGAGGCAGGACACTAGCTTAGGACCCTGAACTCCATATACCAGTATTCTGGTCTAGTAGCTCAGGATGGAAGATACTGGACTAGCTGGATCTATAGTTTGATCTAGTTTGAAAAATATGATGGACAAAATTTTAAAACACAGGTTTCCAAAGTTAGGCACCTAATTGTACACTGAGGCACTTGAAGTGGTCCAGTTTTGTGAAGTGCTGTGTATACTTGCAGATCCTCCGGCAATCAGAGAGGGTAGTGAGCAGTCAACCCTCATGAAAATCAGGCCACCTTCATTTAGGTCCTAACTGTCAGTTCAGAGGTGAGATTTTTAAAAGGATGTAAGTGGCTGTGACCTTTTGAAAAGCCTACTGTACATTCTGAAGCAGCTTAGCCCAATAATTCTAAAAAGCTGCTCTAAGAATAACTCTGATGACATGAATGTCCCATCTTTCATTCCCCAAAGTTCATGCATGGAGACCATCTCTGCATCAAAATCAATATACCCATAGCCATACTTACCTGGATGGCTTCCTCTCCTTGCTTCTGTGCTTCTTTTCATGCAGGTTGTCATTACATTGTTGTTCCTCTGACTGCACGGTGGACTGCGTCATGCTCTGTTTCAGGGAGCTGTGGGAAGTAACTGCCATCCCTCTCTTACTCTCTTCAATAGGACCCACTATGCCAGAGATGGTAACTCGCTTGGAAGATGCTTGCTTAGCAGGTTCCTCTTTCTCTGCCTCTGGGATTGTTGGACATTTTGAAATCTCTTTGTGGTCATCTCTCTTTAAGGAAATAAGGAAGGCATTCAGCAAACAAGACACAATAAGAAAAGACACAAAGGAAATGTTCAGGTTGGGGCTGTTCTGTGTGACTGGGGCTTTGAGGACCATGGGAATATAATTTACTATTTATGTATTCTTTACAAATATTGAGTTTCCTGTTGGTGAAGGGTGTCAGGCACTTCAAGCTTTCTTACACCCCTTTGCCAATGAATACGGACCTAGACCTACTTCTAGGGGTGGGTGGGGAGTTCATGTATGGCAGTGCTAGAGTTGTTTGATGGCCTAAGTGTTAATTCTCTTTTCCCTTTCTGCGTCCCTCCATTTTCAAGCAGCAGTCTTACATGGACAGTGGGCAAACAGGACACCAAATATCAGGGGTCCCTGAGGGCCCACTTAAAGAGGCACAAAAATGGCAGTTACTGCTGTTTCTGGCTCAGCCACTGTTGCCACCCCTTCCATTGCTGCTGCTTAGAGTGCAATCCCTAGTGCTATGCCACTGTTTCTAAGCTTCCTTTCCTTATGTTTTTTCCTCTTTCCTCTTATCTGAGAACAGAGATCAGCTATTTGCTCTGTCTGCTGTCTGTGTATTAAGATTGCTCCCTTGTAAATTGAGCCCACATTTTCTGCCTTCAGCTGGTAAATGCAGAGAAATTTCCAGGTCTCCCTTGTGCAAGGACAGACTTTTATATAACCAAAGAAAGCAGGAAGGGAAAGAACTTGATATAACAACCCTTTCTTAGGCTGATTTCCTAATTAAAGTTTAAAGAAGTTAAAGGAAAATAAAATAAAAGCATGCTTAATCCAAAAAAGTTCTCTTTCCTACAAAAGGAGAAGAACTTGAACCAGGAGTCTCTGATGAATCACAGGATAGAAATTTCCCTTCTAGTTCTTTGTGAATATTGCAAGAAGATGTCGGAGAAATTATTCGCTTAAGCTCCCAACCTGGAAAGGGAACACTTGCGAATACTCCTGACCCCAATGGGGCTCGTTTCCCAGCTGAGACTCAAATAAGCAGGAGACGAGGGTGTGGTCTTTCCAGTTTATTCGGCCGAAGGTCCCCCGACCTTAGAAAGGCAGAGGGGCCCCGGTTGCACTCTCACACACGTATTTATATTCTCTGGTTACATGAGCTTTTCGCATGCGCAGAGCTTTAGCAGAAAATTACTAGTACTGCGTAACTCTTCTTTCACCTGCAGGGTAAGCTCCAATCAATATAAAGTTTTAAAAAGTTTTACCAAATAAGGCACAGGTCTGCTGTTAAGCTTGTCTATCATGCTTAGTTACTATGGGGGAAGTTGTGGGCCCCTGAAGGTACAGGCTGTGCTTCCTGTATTGCCAAAGGAAACCCCTTTCTCTGCGCACAATTTCTAACAAAGACAATTGATGCTTTGGATTTCCAGTTGCATATACACTCAGAGAAATAGAAATGGTAAATATCAGAAATAATTCTGTTTATGCCTACATACGACTTTTGGGAGGCACAATTAAAACTAAGTGTGACGCCCCAAATAATTCTAAGCAATTAAACACACAAATTAAAAAGAACATATTATATAGTCCCCCCCACACCCCAAAAAAGTACTACTGGTCTAATAATATGCAGTTGGTCCAATAAAAGATATCACCCACAAAAGTCCTTGCCTCTGCAAAAAGAACTGTTGAATTCTCACAAAAACTAATAATGCTGCAGCATAATATTTGTCAAGAACACCATGATCACCTCAGAGGAGCATTTCCAATCTAAAGACCCAATACACAAGAAAAATAAGATTGTACCTTCAGATAGATTAAGCATCTGTTTCTACTCCTGTTGTTTCTATAGCACCCACTTGTTTTTCACAGGCAATTTTTGCTTGGGGGAACAAAATCTTGTATAAATCTCAAGAGAAAGCCCAAAAGCAATGTCACAAAAGATAATATCGGTGGCACCTCCCCCTACTGGATCTCTCTCTAGATTAGTTGAAACTTGCAACCTGCCCCCTGGCTGCTATCTTTCCTCCTTAGATCCCAGATAAATGACTCTCAGGCACAACAAATGATAGCTGAATTCTGATATTTGTCAGAAAAAAATTCTGATGAGTAGTAGCCAAAGAAAGGCTTCAAGGGACCCAAAGAAAGATAAAATCTGAATAGCAAAAAGGATACATATCTTTCTACCAGAATTCAATCTGTTCTGCAAGAGAAATCACAGATACCTGGGCTGCAACATAATTCTCAGTAAATCAAGGCATCGATCAACATCTCTTTTAGTCACAGGAACCAGCATACAAAAGGGTTCATTTTAAGGCCAGCAAATATTTGGTCCTTGACATCAGTTAAGAGAAAGCAGAAAACCTGGGATAAGGCTGATTATATAAGTATAGCTGAAGAAAGGAAATTATCATATGAAACACACTTCTATTTTTTTCTTCTCTGGGTGTTATTAGAAAAGTGAGGGCATAACTTTTTAAACTGGTATTTGAAAAAATAATTAAACTGAGGACAACAAACAGATAAGGCCCTTATCAGGGTCTCTGATGAAGAAAATGGTGCACAAACATACCCTGGTGTATTGATTTCTCTCTGCCCTTCTTACCCATTGACCTAATTTATCCTTTTTCAACAGACTTTCTTGAGTCCAGAGAAGTGTCTTCCTCTGTACAGAATAATCTTTCTTCAAGTTCCCTCTAGTTCTCCTTCTAGGGTTTAGAAATAATTATTATTTCCCTCCCTGATCCTAGCTCAGGAACAAGAAGGTATTTGGGGTGCAGATGAAAGTAGCTCAGGTGTGCAGTGTGAATAAAAGAGAGCACTGGGTTTAAACTGCAACAAAGCAGATTTAAATACCAGACAAAAACTTTCTTACTGTTAAAACAGTAAGATAGTGGAACAAATTGCCCAGGGAGATAGTAGAATCTCCCTCACCAGAGGTTTTCAAGAAAAGGCTGGACAGGCATATGTCTGGAACAGTATAGGAATAGTGTATCCAGTATTTGTACAGGGGTGGACTAGATGAGATTTGAGATTGCTTTAAACCCTGTGACTATGAGAGAGAGACAGAGGCAGCTAGGCTGAAAGACTGTTGCTTCTTGGGACTTGGTATAGTAGCTTGAAAAAGTATGTTCTGCACCAGCAGCCATCCTGGTCCCTTTGATAACTGTGGACCCAAGGCAGAATTTCCACCTGTCCCTTTGGTAAAAGCCCCTTGTATGAATATGCTGCTTCTGGTGGCTTCAAGAGGAATCCTGCTTCCCTTCTGCTCCTGGTTCCTTTTTATCTCTCATGTATAACCAGTGGATAACTTCTACCTTCCTAGCTCTCCACTGGCACCTCTTTTCAGAGCTGGAACACTCACTTCCATTCCAGTAAGCCAAATACCTAATGTTTCTTACCTGTCAGTCACCAAATATTGCCATCACCTCAAATATCAGGAAAATGACATCCAAAGTAACAATGGCCATGCCTACATGGGACTCAGACTGCATAGTTGCTACTGCATAGTCATTTAGTACTTGTGTAAACCTAAGTTACTGCACAGTAGCACCAACTAATGTCACTTTTGTGATGCTACTGCGCAGTAGCCTAATACTACTGTGCAGTAGTGTTGTATAATCGTTGTTGCTACATGACGCTACTGCACAGTAGTATTGGGCTATTGTGCAGTCAGCGTCTTATGTAGATGCAGCCAGTATCAGATACCCCACCTCTTGGTGTTCAAAAGGGTTACTCTGTCTCCATGGCCTCCATTGCCCTCAGGTTCTGTAGGGAGCTTATAACAGGCTAGTCATTTTGATATACATCTCGTGTAAACTGAATTGTAGTTCATTTCATCCATGCAATAAAGGCTGTTGTCACAAGCATGAAACTCTTTTGACCAACAAGTTTGCAGAAATTGCTAACACCAAAGTTAACACCCCTCTCCCAAAGACTTACTTTCTCTGACTGGCTCTTTGTGCCTTGCCATTCCTCTGTTGACTGTGCACTAAAATTCTGATACACCACCTTGACTTCTGCACTGCTATTGCCGTCTGGGGGAAATCGAAGGAGGGAGATGAGCCGTACCCATTGAAGGAAGAGGGGGCGCTGCTTCTCTGGTGTGGCACAGAGCTCCAGGTAATAGCAGCGGCCATTCACCAGCTTTAGCTTGAGGTGACACTTCTCAGGATTGTGAATGGAGAGCTTCACAAACTTCAAAGGGAAAAACCTAAAAGAAAACTCTCTTTTGTCATAGGGTGATCTGAAGGAGAATACATGCTAAAGCACAGATGGAAACTTCTCAAAGACAGCATTGTGTCTTTTGGCTCAGAAACAATATGGTGTGTGCTCTTGGCTACTCCTGTCTTCGGTACCTCCAGCTATTTGCAGGAGAGAGGCTCAGTAGCGACTCAAGAAGTCTGGGGTTTTTTGGGGTTTTTTTATGTTGACCAGACCACTAGAATTAACCCCAAATCACTTGAAAGGTGACCTCTGCCCTTTAATTTCCATAGGAACACAGGAACTGATACACGGCAAGCAGTATTCTGTCTACTTGCTTATACATTCTATCCAGTCCCTCATACATCATAGCAGTTTGTTTGATTTTTGGGTTACTGTTGTACCTTGAGTAGAGGATTTCTTTTGCTGCCTACAATGATGTACAGATCTTTTGTGTAGGTGTTTACAAAATAACACAATTTATAATCAAGCACTAACCCTCTTAATTGCTCCTTCATGCAGAAAACCCCATCAATCCTCTTATACCTTGTCAGCTTCTGATATACTTACAGAATTACTAAGTTAGTGGTTTTATTTGTTTGTTAGCTTAAATCTTTGGGCTGGCATGGCTACCAGAGAGGAATCCAAAGGTGCATGGTTAGCTAATGCTTAACTCAAGGGACAGAACTACTAAACAGATAGAACCATGTTATTGTGTCAGGCCTGGGCAGAAGTCTCTATCACGATGTGTACAAAGTTATTATTTACAGGGTAGCAGGTTTGTATTTCTTATTTATGTTTGAAGGAACTTTAGTAATGAGAGGAGAAATAGTCATTAACCTTTGACCAAGAGACGGCTCCAAAAAAACCCCAACCGTTGTGAGAACAGTGCTCCATCTATCCCTTTTCAGTGCTGACTCACCTGCTGAGTACTAGCTGTTCTTTATGAGATGGCTGTTTTGAGAACTTCCAGAACTTTGATACAGCTTCCTGTTGGGGTGTAGGCACTGTGTGTGCTAGCAGCATCACATTGGGCAGATCTAAGCTGGGGCTGGATGCACAGATGCCTATGGTCACACAGTTGGAACGGTTGTGAACATAGATTGGTTCACCTCTCTTATTAACCTGCACACAAAAACAGAATCATGGCTGTATGTTATGGAGTGACACTATTATAATACAGACCAAATATGGTATCACTGGCCTGGGATTCTCACTGTTTAGGTTTTGGGAATGAGAACAGAACAGAAGGTGGAAGAATGAGAGGGACATGCGTGTGAAGAATGGGAGAAGGAACCTATTCTGAGTAAAGAGGGACTGGAAATCAATTACCTGGAGATCTAGCCATCTAGCTCTTATACTGGGCTCATCAGCATGTTGCCTGACTGCTTAATGTAGGAAAAATGCTTGGATGTCACAGAGTTAATTCTCCAGAACCACCTCACGTTGCTTTGCGTGGCAGGAGAAGTGCTTTGTTCTTGTGATCTGTCCTTATTCAATTATCTGTGTTATTGTAAAACTATGAGCTTCAGTCAGGGGCTAGATTCCTTTATGTTTAAGCGCTGTATAAACACAGAACAAAAACACAGTCCCTGCCCTAAAGAGCTTACAATTCATATGTAAAAGAAGAGAAAACAGATGGATACAGACAGTTGAGGGCTCACAAAGGAATGAGAGAGTATTGGTCAGCACAGTAGACTAACCAGCACCCCCAACTGTTGTCTGATCTTTTTTCCAGGTATCAAAGAACAGGATTGCAACATGGGGGGATGCCTAAAGGTGCTTTTCTTTAGAAATTCAAAGTGTGAGTGATGGAGGTTGGTATCACGGGCTGATTGCAGGGTGTGGTGTAAACATCTCAATAAGAAAATGAGAGATAACAGGTTATGTTTGCATGTGAGGGGAGATTTGGAAACATGCATGAGAGGGGGAATATACTATATATACCTTCCTGTGTGCTAGTTGGCATTGCATTGAGAGTGGAATAAAGACCGAGAATAGTAAGAATGAATATAGGAGGAGATACTTCTCCAACTAGGGTATGAAAGTGGAGATAGTCTATTCAGTCTATGTCAAATTGCATATGACAAACAAATTTTGTTGAATTGTTTTTTACCTGTATGAAATTACTCTCAAACATGGGAGCACATGTTAAAGGGGCATATTCGCCTTGACTAAGAACTCGCTGAAGATCACCCATAATGGACGTCTGGCTCCACGAGAATTTGCTTGTACTGAAGCTCTTAAAAGTAAAGTGGCTTCCCATGTTGCCTATACACAAAAGAGGAACAAATTAACAAGTTAAGAGGGGTTGTTCCAAAAAACAGAGAAAGAGTCAACAAGTGGTGGAACCCCAGAGGTTAAGAAATACAACAAACATGGACTTTCCCTTTAGAGGCTACATCATGTCATTAAAGAACAGAAAAACAACATTACTGAGGATGTACATTCTTGAGTGTCAGGGGCAGCTCAATATTCAGTACATCACTTTTTTTCTTATAGTGATTCTACAAGAAAGTTCAAGTCACAAACAAATCAAATTAACTACTGGCTAGGCTAGGTTCTGAGAATTGAAAGTATGACCTTCCAAAGGGTCTCAGGGAAGAGAACAAGCTCTGGGAATGGAGTTAGTGCAAGGGTGGGCAAAATGCGGCCCGTGGGCCAGATGCGGCCCGCCAGGCCATTCTATCCGGCCCGCAAGGCCCCTAAAAAATTTAGAAAATTAATATATATCTGCCCCTGGCTGCCTGTCACGCGGCCCTCGATGGCTTGCCGAAACTCAGTAAGCAGCCCTCCACCTGAAATAACTGCCCACCCCTGATTAGTGGGATTTTTTAGGAGAGCACTTATAAATAAATCAGGAGGACTATTTTTCAAAATAAATCAGAAATAATTTTAATACCTTTTAATACCTCTATTCTATATCACTTACACTAACTACTCTTGTACCTTTATTCTTTCCCCCTCTTCTTCATGAAATCTCCTATGAAACAGTTCTAAGAATAAAGATAGATCGTTTATGTATAAAACTTACACAATTCCAAGTGAATCACAAAATAGCTGATATCTGGGCTGCTGTATTTTAGCCTGTGCCTCTTGGTTTATAATTAAGTGAAGAATTGTAATATTTTGTTAGAACTCCTCAGAATAGCTGTTTGCCACTGTTAAGATGAAGAGGGTAACAAGAACAATTTACCCTTTTATAGCATCTTTTGTGGAAACATACCAACGCTCTTTAAAAAGAATGGACCTGATCCCTGGGGCTGTGCTCACTGTAGCTCAGGCCCAGGAACAAAGTGGCCTTTACTAGTTTTGTGCATCCTGGTCATGTTGGCTGCCAGGAGCTGGGAAGGCATCATAATGGATTGGGTTGGCTTGTGCTCTCATAGGACAGTGGCATCAATTACATTTATTGGCTGAATCAGGGCACAGTGAGGGTGGCATAGATGTACCCAGTCCCATGCTGCATATAACCCTCCCTTAAGGGTTTTTTTTCATGAGAGTTTTCTGCATGAGTTAGTGCCTTTGTGCAGATAGTGTTAATGAATTGCAGCAATGTAAAATGGGGCTTGTAATCATGTGACTTACCCTGGTTTGAAACTTAGTATTTATGGATCCTTCAATCTCTGCTCCATACAGGCAGGAGAAGACATGGACAGTTTATGACATATAGCTCAATCTTGCTTTCATTGCACATAACACCACTGTGGACAGCAAACTGGCCCAGTTCAGGTCAGTAGATGAATAACAGTTGACTGAAGCTGAGCCCACATAAAGTAGAAATTATGTTGGCTGAGAAAGGGGAACACTCTGAGCCACAATGTTGCTCAGTAATACTTTCTACCATCTCCACTTGGCAAGAAGACTCTCATTCTGGTGGTCAGTGATCTGGCCTCAAAAGATGCACCATGTCCTAGCTGGATCACAGCTATACAACATACCTGGACATACAGTCATCAGCAGCGTGGCTCTGTCAAAGATGCTGTTCTGCCAAAACAGAAATGTCATTCCCTGTGTCCCCATGAATACAGAATTACTTATACAGGAGAAACAGGCAGAGAAAGACTGATGCTATTGCCCAGATAT
Organism: Alligator sinensis; assembly: GCF_000455745.1. NCBI lineage: Eukaryota > Metazoa > Chordata > Crocodylia > Alligatoridae > Alligator > Alligator sinensis. The sequence continues at coordinate 1,282,064 of NW_005841991.1, forward strand.
TGGGAAACTCAATAAGGCCATGGAAGACCCAGAATATGCTTGGGCCTGAGTCTCCAAAAGACCTTGGGAGTATCCTGACATAGAGCTATTGGCTACTTGAGTATGAGTCTCTCATGTTTCATGGACAGTTTAATTAGGTCATGTTTCTGAGGTGAGATGGAATAAAAACAAATTTTGAAATCCCATAATTCTTTTATTTGAAGCAGAATTGTTTTCCAGGCATCCCTTATCATTGCCCCTCGTGGAACTCCAACTGTAACAGAAGGCAGCAGCATGTCTCCCTAGCAACACAAGCTGCTCTGAGCACAACAAACCTGTTCTTTCCTTGTTGTTATGGCTTTCTGTAGTGCCAAATCAATTTAATCAAGCCCATGGGGAGCAAATTCCAAAGGGGTAACATGGGAAACACCTGCCATCTACCACCTTCTTTTTAGGTGAGCTCAGGTGCTACTGTACATATACACACAGAGGATCTTTGAGAAAAGTAGGTCTTGGGCCATTTCAGGTTTTGTAAGTCAAGTTCATCTTCTTACATTTTACCCAGTCTTTAATACACAGCGCTGATCTAAAAGCACTCGTATCTAAAAGCTCCACTGGTATCTAAAAGCACTGGTATACCTTGGAATAGACAAGCTGCCAAATTCTGCACCAGCTTCAGCTCACTCAGCTATAAATATGTTCACTGAGCTAATCCCCTAAGAATGCAGCAAATCCCATCTACCACGTGGCTATTAAATGTTACATTCCAAGAGGTTTCCCACCAGCCTTTACCATGAACCTGCCTGTGCCAGGAGCACATCCAAATGCACGTTAGCTGGAGGAAAATGTTACCCTGAACTTTTTCTTTTGGCTGTCATCATGTGTGCATCAGCTGCCTTGTGTGGGACTTACTGGGCTTGCCAGCAGTTCTCTATGGCAAAATGTAGCAGCAGCCCACATCACTAAACTGCTGGTGCTAGTGGACAATCCAACTGACTGTTTGCCTGCAGTAAAAGTTCAGTAATAAGAATTAAAAACAGTGCCACCAACATAACATAGCTGCAAAGCCACTATAGCAGGGCCTTTCTGTCTAGTGTGGGACAGATCCTCAGCTTGAAGTAGTATAGCTTCAACCAAAGATCTAGCTCAATGCATTTTTTCAGGGTAAGGAAAGTTTTCCAATGAAAAGCACTTCCCCACAGCTCTACTAGTCTACTCTGATTTCACCCTGACTTTAGCAGATGACATTCCTCTGTCCCTTCAGTGGTCACAAATCAGGTCAACAGCACATAGCTGTAGAAGTGGCAGCGACATCAAATCCTCCGTGAGAACGCCTATTGAGCACTGAGGTAATAATACTTCAGTAGAACGTTGGTATCAATGGGAATGCTGGGCGGTCCAGTATGTCTAATCTTTCTTCTGTACCTTCCCTTGGGGAAGGAAAGGTAGGTGTTTTCCCAGATTTCTTAAGCCTCCTACAACAGGAATTGAAAGTTTTGTCCTCTTAGGGAAACAATTCCAGCTAATTCTTAGCTGGAATTGGAGAGAAAAATGTGACTGAAGTATAAGGGAACCTTTCACCTTGAGGAAGGCAGCGTCTGCTAAATGTATTTTTCCCTGTCATATTTTACTGCTCTATTATTTTCAATCGCATTTTACAGTGCTGGGCACCCTTAAAGACTTGTAACTGGCCAAGGGAGGATTTTTTTTCACAGGGTTGGAACAGTGGGAGATGGCTGCAAAGCTGTTGCTTGAGGCTCCCCCCACCCCCTTTACAAGTGATGGTGAGGATGACATGCTAGTGGCAGGATGGTATGCTGGAGGTATGATGGTAGCAAAGCAGCGCTGCTGAATTGAAAATGTAAGAGAAAACATTGAACCATTAGATAAATCTTTGGTGTACTGACATCTTAAATACTGTATGCAGTTCTGGTCACTCCATACCAAAAAAGGATATAGGAGAACTAGAAAAGGTAATAAAGGTAACAAAGATTATCAGGGTCATGGAACAACTTCCATTAAGGAGAGACTGAAAAAGCTGTGATGCTTCAGCTTGGAAAGAAGACAACTTGAGGGGGATCTGATACAGAGCTATAAAAATCATGAATGGTGTAAATAAAATGACTAGGGAATGACCTCTCATAATACAAAAACTAGGTGACACCCACTGAAATTATCTGGCAGCAAGTTTAAAACAAACAGAAGGAGATAATTTTTTTTTTTTTTTTTTTTTTACAAAATGAAAAACGGGTGTGTATAGAAGTGCTCTGTGCATGTTTCACAGCACTGTAATTTAGAGTACTTTTTATAGCATGTTAAAGTTACAGCAAGTGCAGTGTTGGGGGCTCTGAGCCCTTTCCAGGCTAGGAGGTAGGGGGCATTCTGCAGCCTCCTGGGGCTTCTCCACTGGTCAGAAATTTGACCACTGTACAGAAGTTATTTAAAGGGCTGTAGATTGCTAACGTGCTGTAAAATACAGCACTTCAAATTTAATATCTCATTTAACAAGGGTTAATTTAAAGCAGTGTTTCTCAACCTTTTAAGTAACAAGTACCCCCTAACTTCTGAAAATGGTAATAAGTACCCCAACACTCAATTTTCCAGGGGATTTTATATTTACAGACTAATGCGTGCCATATGTTGAAAGAAGGGCTGTGTATATAAGGCCGTGATATGACAGATGTCTGATCTGATGTGGGTAGGGTTGCCACCTTTTACACCAGGGGTGTACAACTCGAGTATGTACCTGGGCTAGAGGTGATATTCGCCAAAGCTAGGAGGGCTGAACCCAGCGCCACACAAAGCGTGGGATGCTAAATTATTACTAGGGAATTTAAAGCAGTGCGCGTTGTACCAAATTTTTTGCCATATTTTGAGAGGAGGAAGGGGTGAGAGAGAGAGAGAGAGGAAAAGAGGGCGAGAGACAGAGAGAGTGTTGGGGTACCCACATACCCCCTGCCTGTGTCTCGCATACCCCCAGGGGTATCCGTACCACAGGTTGAGAAAATGTGATTTAAAGCACCGTACTCATTTTTAAAGTACTATAAAGCCGTGCACTTTTGTTAAGTTATGGCAATAAAGTGCTTTAAATGGTGAAAAAGCAACTTCTGTACGCTCCCTTAACTTGTGGAATTCACTACTACAGGACATTGTGGAGGCCAAAAATACAACTAAGTTCAAAAAGAGATTAGATGAATTTATGGAGGATAGGGGGCCATCAGACAACAGATAGGAATATAATCACAACTCAGGTTATTCCTTAGTTTTCAGTTGCTGGTGCCTCAGAGGATAGAATGGGATGGATCACTACTCGTGCCCTGTTTCTTATGCTATTCCTATAAAACAACTGCTACTTGTAACTGTGGGAAACTGAAGACAGACTTTTAGTTTGATGTAGTATGGTAGGTCTGTGTTCTTATGGGATGACAGGTGATTGCCAGTATAGTACATTTTTTTTAACAGTTACTGTTCTCTTAGGTTGCTGACAGACATTTGTGTAAAGGCACAATGGCATCTCATCCCTGATAGATATCAAGAGTTGTGCCTTCTGCCATGACATGTGCATAGTAGAATGCACAGTGTTTGGGATTGGGGATCAGACCCTGATGTTGTCCTATTTGCCCATCATGATCCTGGATTCCCCCTGGGCTGGCAAAGGTGCTCAACAATCAGCTGATTGTTGGCTGGCTCTAGGGACCAACTACAGCTAGCGTGAGCCCCTCTGTGGTCCCTGAAGTGAGCTGCAGATCAGCTGATTATTGGTAGTATTGAAACTGCACTGAGGTTTGAATCCCAGTGAGGTCCTGATCCTGCCAGCAATCAGCTGATTTTTGGCTGGCTCTAGGGATGGCAGAAGGGCTCAAGCCCTGGTGTAGTCTCAGTGCTGCTGATCAGCTGATTCTTGGCAGCGCTAGGTCACACTGGGGCTGCCCTGTGCTGTCCTAATACTACTGCCAATCAGCTGATTGTTGGCTGGCAGGGACCGTGCGGACAATCAGCTGAGCCAGTAAGTCAGCTGAACCAATAAGGACCACACTGGGACCAGCTGGAGACCCCAGTGCAGTCCACCTGCCCACAGGTTCATTTTAAGGTGTGAAGGAAACCAGACACAAAATTATTACTCATATTTGTGTAATAAATTTGTGGCTGGTTTCTCATTTTGTTGTACCATTAATTTGCTGGACCTGTGGCTGTATGACACTTTAAGATGCTATTAACTAGTTGATCACATCCTATGTGTAATGTCTGCCAGGGGCCTTAGAGCAGTGTTTCCCAACCTTTTCCAGCCTAAGGCACACTTACATTATTAAAAATGTTCTGCGGCACACCGGTTAAGGCATTCCCCACCTTCATACCTATTGTAGCTCATTGCCATGGCAAAATTCTGCAGCACACCTGTTCATTTCTGATGGCACACTGGTTGGGAAACACCGCCTTAGAGGAACTGAGCTGCCATCTCTGGAAAATTAACTCTTTCCATGGAAGAACAGCATGAGACAGCAGTAGTGGCAATTCCATTACACCCGTGAGGTAATGCTAAACAGCAGTAGGGTGTGACACAACTATTCCCTCAGATTTTTTTAACTGCTGTATTCACGTACAACGATGGTTAGCAGTCATGATGCTGACAGGATTTATCTTGGGCTAAACATTCAGGACCATGTCAATTACCATTCTTGTTCAAAACTCTTATTCAAATTGAGTAAAATTGGGCGTGTCTACACATGTCACTATGGCAATGTTGTTACTGGCTTTAGCACTTCCAAAAGGAAGTACTAAATCATGGTGTAGTAACAGTCCGTACTGCACCATACGCATGGTTATTTTTAGTAGCTATTTCACTGTAGTGGCATGCTATAGCAGGGGAGCACGTCACTGGTGAAGTAGCTGCTGGTCATGTGTATACACCTGCAAACACTACCTTGCCATAGTGCGTTGCTACAGTGACATAGCATCAGGTGTAGATGCACCCATTGCATAGCTTTGAACAGGCCTAAGAGCTATTTATAGGTTTTTCTTGAGTCTTGCCTTATCTTTCTCTGTAACATGGGCTCTCCAACAATGTGAACTCTCTCTCCTAAAATAGTTCTTAGTAATGAGGTTACGCAGCTTATGAATACTCATTTTTATATTCTGTACTGCCTTTTGCCTAGTACTAATAAATTATATAATTCTTCACATTGCATTGAAAGGGGAAGCCTTTCACAACATCTCCCTGTGACTTGTAACTTGAAGTACCTGTGCCCCTTCTCCCCCACTCAGTCTCTCCCCAGGTACAACTAGAACCTGGTACCATAGTAGCAGTAGCTGAGCATCTTACAGACATGAATGAATTTATCCTAATGCCATCCTTGCAATGTAGAGAAGTGTATCTTCACTGAACATTTGTGAAACTGGCACAGAGCAATTAAACGGGCCCATTACACACAGTGGTAGAGGCTGTGACAGTCAGGAATTGGACTCAATTGAGTTCCCATCCTAGGCCTTACCCAGAAAACACCCACAGACAGAAATGTACCACAGTAAGCTGGCTAGCATTTGACACACCAAATCCCAAGTACAGGGTTGTTGTAAAGGGCTGTAACCTGTAAATGACATCTGTGTTGGACATGGGATCATCCCAACTCTGTTGAAAAGGGGAAAGAAGGCCTACAGTGCTAGATCATAGCTAGTATATCTCAGAGATTATTGCATATTTGCCATCTAATTCAGCAAAAGCACAATATGATTTTCAGCCTTTTTCTGATTTGAAAAAGCCACTGTTCTACCTCTTTCTGTAAGAGACTTTTATACACCCTCTTACTTAGAACCATACTTTTTCAGCTCACTCACTAACTCACCATAGACAATTCCTTTAATCCCAGCCACTGCCCCAAAAAAGAAAGAAATGTTTTGAAAAAAACAAGGCTAGAACAGTGAAATTTTAAATAATGATCAAGGATTTTTTTTTATTCATTTAAGTTTCAATATCATTACAGAAAATGTTATGGTACAGAGTTGTTTAACATTAGTTTTATTTCTTTGCTCATTTAATTTCCACACGAATGCTGGTAACACTAATATCTGTACAAGATCAGTCTTTGATTTTTTTTTAATTTTCAGTTCTGTACATTTTTAAATGTATTGGTTAAAAAGGCTGTCAGCACTTAAGGAAGCAATTTTTTTTGTTTGTTCAAATAAAAGGTATCCAGTTACTGCCCAAGAGTACTGAGCTGGGTGGCTGCTGGGACAAGAGAGATCCCTGAATGCACAGCGAGGGGGGAAACCTCGGGGCTTCATTGGGTTCCCAGTGCAGCCACTCTGCTTTTGGCACTGTGCACATCAACACGAGATACAAGATAAAGAACAAGCAGAAGCTCTCTGTGAAGCGGTTATGAAGCATACTAATAAGGGAAATCCAAGTGTTGTCTACGCTAGTATAAATAAGCAGACAGCCTTGTTTTAAGAGCATAAGTAGTTGTATCTTAAAGATGAGAAAAAACACAAGTTCTGCAGGCACCTACTGCTGTCTACTAAAAGCTACCGCTATCAGAACTAGCATTGAACACACAAAGCAATTGCAAGAAAGGAAAAAGTTGCTTTGATATAATCAGAATAAATTTCTTTGTTAAGATTTGTTTTTAAAGATTTTTTTAAAAGGTATTTATTTAAATTCCATTTGGAATATAGTTCAAGATGTTGACTATACTGATCAACTTTTATCCAAATCAGAAAAACTAGCTGTGCCGTTGCATATTACAGGATACAGTCAATGATATGTGGACATGCATCAAAGCTTCACTCTTTCTGGTGGCATCATAGCCTTCCAATGACCATGACATCCACCACCTCCCCCTTGTGAAGTTCCACATACTGCTCTGTCTTTGGAGGTAGCATCAACAGTCCATTGGCACTGCGCATACTCATCAGACGACTACTCATCTGATTTCCTAGAGGGAAATGAAAGAAAGATTCCAATTAGCAGTGCAAATGCCACAAAACATCAGTTCAGAAGAACTTAATATTCTCAGTCTTTTTTGGTACCCTCAGCCTTGCAACATGTCCTGAAGGTAAACAATCTGGGCACTCAGGACCAATGGAGAAGTGAACAGAGTCAAAAGTCATCACAGAGAATGCTCTGCCCTTTGCTTCCTGCTTTTCAAACCAGAGGACTGACAATAAGAGCACCCCTTCTGCCTGAAACAGGACAAAAGAGACAGTGCATAGGAAAACCAAAAATTCAATCATGTGGTACCTCGCAGATAAAAACAAATACCTCTGGAACGGAATCAATATGTGGAACTGAATCAGAGCCTCTCCAGTCTGGGAAACCAATACTGTGGAGTGCTAGCAAGTCACAATCTCTGCTAACTGAAGAGTCCAGTGGCCTCCAAGGAAGGCTGCGTGTAGAGGGCAGGGTCAAACTCCTAGCCTATGCAGAGCCGTGCTTTAGTACTTCCTTTTGGAACTATTAAAGCACAGCACAGTAATCGCCCATCCTGCACCATGTTGTGTGGCGCACAGATTTTGCCGCTGTGTGTGCTATAATGGGGGAGTGCACCACTACGGCAACATAGCTGCCAATCATATGTAGACTCACATGATCACTACATTGCCATAGTGTGCTGTATGGTGACATACTGCATTGCTACGTTGCTATAGGGCGACATGTAGACATGCCCATGCAGATGGAAAAAGTGCTCAACAGTAGTTGTTACCATAAATTCTGGGATCAATTCAGGATCTAACAGTACCCTCACACATCACAAACCCTGTTAACAGAAAGTGATTTTGACTGAGAGAACACTTACCATCTGCCAGCTCTTCTGGCTATTTCTCACATTCAGCTAACGTCATCTCTGTTTTTATCTGAATTGAGATTCAGCCTGGCAGCCTCCATTCAGACCCCAACTTATATTTGTGTTTAGTGGAAACATGAAAATAAGCAAGTGTGTGCAAAAGCAAAGATGTATGAATGCATGTGCAACAGAATGTATGCACACAAACAGGAAGATGTACACAAGAAAACATGCACGTAGAGTGAGTGCATGGATAGGCAATCATGTGACCATACGCTTGAGTATGCTAGCAAATGTGTTTGCCACATCATGAGTGCATGTTAGTGTACATACATGGGTGTGTATTAGGGATGTTCAAAGCTTTGGTTGCTGATTCGATTCAGAGGAGATTTGGCCCAATTCAGAAAAGATTTGGAAAGCTTCGGAGATTCAGGTAGTCCCCACTCACCACTGCAGGGAGCCGGACCCAGACTTTGTGCTGGTAAGTAGGAGGTGGAGGGGGGGCTGGCAGAGGGGGGAGGGGCCCGTGATCCCCCCTGCCCTCCACTGCCCAATGCTGCATGGGGGGGCTCTGCCATGAGCCCCCACCCCCCGCCTGCTTTCCCAGCCCCATTGATAGCTGCCCGCCCAGCCCCAGCTCCCAGTTCTTTAAAAAAAAAAGCCCTGCACTCGTTGGTTGTTGCAGTGGCCATTGGGCTCTCTGGGGGCTTGTGGCAGAGCCCCCCATACAGTGTGGGGCAGTGAGGTGCAGTGGGGCTTGGCCCCCTGCCTGGCAGGAGCTGGTGAGTGGCTTTTTTTTTTTTTTTAAGAGCTGGGATGCTGGGGCCAGGTGGGGCAGCCATTGATAAGGCTGGGAGAGTAGGTGGAGGATGGGGCCTGTCCAATTTGGAAATTTGGCCAATTCGGCAGCGTCCGAATCTCCAAATCAGATTCAGCCATATTGATTCGGGACAGTGATTTGAATCACTTATTCGAATCACTGTCCTCCAAATCTGAATCTGAATACTAGCCGCTTTGCATAGGCCTAGTGTAAGTATATGTTGGTGAATGAGCAAATATATGTATGAGTGAGCCTTTGGGAACAAATGCATGTATGTGTTTGATTGGTTGTAAATATTTGTGTGGTTGAGTTTGTCTGTGTAAGTGACTAACCTGTACTCTGTGCCCAAGGCAGTGGTTCTTGGTGATGCCAAGTCAGTATGCACCGATGGTATTCTGGGCGAGGATCCAATTTAACATCACATGATAACTGCAAGAGAAGCAGAGAAAGGAAGAAGAGACAGCCTGTCATTCACAGTCCATTATCCAAGATACCCACATTGTCAGGCCAACTTGTTCTTTCTTGTTTCCTTAAAACTTGGGTTTGGGTCTGATGTGCAAGACCCATTTAGGGTAAGATAAAAAGCTCAGAGGTGGTAGCGGTGGCATTGAGAAGAAATGTGTTAGGAGCTGAAGGACAATGATTATGGCATTAGAATATCAAATATTGTTTGGGAGTTTGTTTTTGTAAAACAGATACAGGTTTCCCTTACTTTATGCTGTACATGCATTCCTGGAAAACAGCACATAACTCAAATTCACATAAAAGGAACCCACTTTACAATGTAAGAAACAGGGATACGTTCCAAGACCTCGACTGTACTGACCCCCAGACCTATTTCTACCACTTTTACAAGAGAATTTTAGTACTCACCAACAGCAGACAGTGCACAAAAGCACAGGGCACTGTCATAATGGGGAAAGCAACTACAGAAACAAGTGTTGCAGATAATGAGCGTGGAGTACAGATCTACACAGGAGACTATATTTTGTTATGCGTCACTCTCACAATGCATCGCACAAAGCAGCTGACTGCGGGCTTCCACCACACTGATCGCATAAGAGTGAATTTACCTTGCATATAACGAACTTTTGGTATAAAAAGGGTCATCACGTAAGAGCGAATTCACACATAAAGAACCCACATAAAGTGAGGGAAACCTGTATTTAAAAGCTGGTTTTTCACTACGGTTTGAAGAGAACAGCTTGGTGGAGAAAAAATATTTAGAATTTGTTCATTTTTCCTGGATTATGGTACAAATCAGTAGGACTCTGATACACATTCAAACTACTTCCAGTTATGATTCAGGGGAAATATTCAGTCATTGGCAAGAAAGAGGAGACGGAAAGAGGAGGAGATGGAAAGAGGAGGAGAAAAAAGTCCTAACTGAATTAAGCAAGAGCATCTCTCAGTCTGGCCAAGGGCATTCCAAATTGGAGTCCCAAAAATTGAAGTACCCAATATCACTGGCTTCTTTTAAATATTTTGGCCAAAGGACAAAGGAGGAATTGGGACCACAGAGGAAGTGCAGGATGGGGACATATTGAGGGTATGGTGACTAAAAAAAGGGGAAAGAATTTAAAAGAAAACATAGAAGGAAAGGAAAACCTAGAGAACAGTAAAAAAGAAGCGTCTGAATGAGAGACAAGAAAATGGAGGAAGTAAGCAGAATATGAAGCTCTGGGGAGAGAGAGAATCCTAAGCTATGATGAGGGAAGAAGCCTCAGTTACTGGCCTGCTGCCTTAGGCACCCATTGGCTGCCAGGTGGGAACGACAAAGGAGAGAGAAGCAAAGACAGTGGAAGGCTGAGGCTTCTAACTAAACCACAGGTTAAGTATTAGGAAGATGCCTGAAACCAATTCTCCCTTCTTTATGCACAGGTCAGTTCCTGGTGCACCAGTGATCCTTAACTGACCACTCAGTTTGAGCAGCCAGAGCTGAAGCTGAAAAAGGCAGCTTATTGTTGCTTTTTTCAAGGAAGCAACAAAAGGAAAATCATTTCATAATAATAAACTTATGGATGTGTACAGAAGTTGCTTTTTTGCCATTTAAAGTGCCTTATTGCTGTGAGTTAACAGAACTGCATGTCTTTAAGCACTTTAAAATGGGTACAGTGCTTTAAATTCACCCTTGTTAAATGAGGTATTAAATTTGAAGCACTGTCTTTCACAGCACTTTAGCAACCTACAGTGCTTTAAATAACTTCTGTACATTGGTCAAATTTCTGGCGATTCTGCCAGTATCCCATGGGCTTTGTGAGCTGCTGTCTAGCTCCATGGAAGATGTGGTGCCCATTCCCAGCAAAGAAGGGCAAGGGGGTGGAGGTGAGAGAGACACATCCTGGGTGAAATGGCCACACATCCTCCCCGCCACCCACATCCCCCGCAAGGCCCTGTGTGACTGGGGAGGTACCAGATTCTTGGACATGCTGCAAGTGGCACACGCACATACACACACACACCTGAGACCCTGCATGGCTGGGGACCAGCTACTTGGAGCTGGGCTGCCTGCTTGGGTGAAAGCTATTGTCTGGCCCATGGCAGAAGTGGTGCCCACTCCCAGGGTGTGTCTACATATGCACATTTACTGCACAGTAACCTAAATTACTATACACTATGGGCACACATCTACATGTGGACACCCATACTGCACAGTCACTGTGGTGACTTACGCTTATTTGGGCATAAATTTGATACCTGCATGATGCAGGTATCAAATTTACACCAGATTAGCTAGTGCTCAGTAACACACATGTAGACGCGTTACTGTGCAGTAACACTGTGTGTGTGGACTGACTTGGGACTAACTTTAGTCCCAAGTCAGACCACACAGCGTTAATGCGCTTTAATGCCTGCATGTGTAGATGCCAACCTATTTCTGCTTACTGCGTAATAAATTTAATGCAGTGTAAATGCACGTGCGCTCCCAGAGTGACAGCCTTTCATCCCAGTTCCACCTCCACTGCTCTGCTGCTGCCCACAGTCTCCTGAAGCCCTAGGAGGCTGCAGAGCACTCCCTGCCTCCTAGCCTGGAAAGTTCAGAGAGGCTCAGAGGCCTTCCCCCTACCAAACACTGCACTTCTAATATGTTTAAGAGCACTGTAACTTTATAGTGCTAGAAAAAGTGCTAGTCTGAGCAATGTTCTTTTAAATTAATTGGCTAAGAGAAAAGCTAAAAGTATGGCAAACCCTGATTGGAAAACTTAGGGTGATGCCATACCAAGGTATATATAGAAATCTTGCAGCTGGGCAGCGAGGGGGACAGAGCTGCTACAGAGTGCTGCTGCAAAACTGGGGAGCTGAGCTGCAGAGAACTCCCCATGGAGGGTCCCCCCCCACCTTGTCACTGGAGAAGTGAGTTGAAGCTATGTAACGGGGAAATCTAAGGTAGAGAGAGTCTGTCTCAGAGTTTGGGACTCAGCTTCTCTCCCTCTTTTCTCTCTTTTTCCTGAGTTTTGTGTGGAACAATGCCATGGGGGTATTAATTCCTGGAGCAAACTGACCAGGGGTGGAGCCTGGCAGTTTTGGGCCAGGATTGAGGCCTGCCACATTTTGTTGCTGTTGCAATTTATTTTATCTCAGCCTAGTTTGTGTGGCTGAGCCCTGCTGTAGTCCAGGCCCTGGTGCAAATAGGCCTGGTCCCCTTTTGTTGTTTTGCAGCTGTTTTGTCTCAGCCTAGTTTGCGTGGCTGAGACCCACTGTATTCTAGTCCCTAGTGCAAATAGGCCTGGCCTTTTTTGTTGCTTAGTCCGGGGCTGGTGCAGGTAGGCCTGGCCCCGCTTAAAGTTATTTTGCAGTTTTCTGTCCCAGATGGAGCTGTGGGATTGGGACTAGGAATTTTGGGGGTGTAATATGCTAACTGGAGCCACAGTCACCCCCTCAAAGTTACCATGTTGGAGTAGAGATTGGCGCCCTACAACATCCCAGGGAGCAACAAGGGGCCCCTTTGCAATGCAGAGGGACCGGCAGACACTAGGAGCTCCCTGAGGTACACTGAACCCCTAGGAACAGCTTATAAGACTCTGCAGTATGGGCCCCTCTGCCCCACCTGTTGCTGAGTTGCAGGTATAACGGTGCATTGAGCCTCCACAACTCAGACTGCCTGGGCATGGGAACTGAGTTTATTTAGTTTGGAGAAGAGAAGACTGCAACAGGATTTGATAGCAGCCTTTAACTACCTGAAGGGTGGTTCCAAAGAAGATGGAGCTAGACTGTTTTCAGTGGTGGCAGATGACAGAACAAGGAACACTGGTCTCAAGTTGCAGCAAGGGAAGTTTAGGTTGTAAATTAGGAAAAACTTTCTCACTAGGAGGGCGGTGAAGCACTGAGACAAGTTACCCAGAGAGGTGGTGGAATCTCCATCCTTGTAGGTTTTTAAGGCCCTGCTTGACAAAGCCCTGACTGGAATGATCTAGTTGGGGCTGCTCCTGCTTTGAGCAGGACGTTGAACTAGATGACCTCCTGAGGTCCCTTCCAACCCTAAAATATAATAATAATAGGCTTATTCTGTCTGTCCAGAGCACTCTGATTTGTTGTCTTGGCAGCCAATCACAATGCTTACTGAAACAACCAATCAAGAGTGCTCCGGACAGACAGTGCTCCGGACAGACAGTGCTCCAGACAGACAGAATAAGCATGTTATTACTATAGATCCTGAGGTATTTCAAACAGATATTCAGGCAAGTCAGAGCTAGAATGAAGCACCAGGACCCCCTCGCCACTGAGTGGGCAGGCTCCGCAGAAGAAGAAGAAGAAGAAATAAAAGTGGTTATGGGCCCGATCCTCCCCCCCGAGCCTGTCTGCCTCTCCCGTGGCCAGGGGGTGAGATGCTGGCAGGCCCTGAGCTGCAGAGGGCCCTGGTGCTTCCCTCCATGGCACCAGCACCCCCCCAGGATTGCCCAGGTGGGGTGCCACTGGGTGGGAGCTGGCCGGGGGTGCCGCCACTGCAGAGGGAAGCACTGGGGTCCCCCACAGCTCGGGGGCTGTGCAACTTGCTGGCAGCTCACTCCCTGGCTGTGGGAGACGCAGGCAGTTTCCAGGAGGAAAGAAAAAAAGATCAGACCCCTTGCCACTTTTTTTTTTCCTCAGCAGAACCTGCCTGCATGAGCTGCCACCACGTTGCACAGCCCCTGAGCTGTGGGGAGGGGCCCAGTGCTTCCCTTTGTGGAGGTAGTGCCTCCCAAGGCCACCCAGGTGGGGTGCTAGCTGTGCAGGTGCGGCCCCATGTTGCAATCAGCACCCAGTGGATCCAACGGTAGGTGGGGCGCTGGAAACCCGGGTGTGCTTGGGGAAGCTCAGCCTTGGTGGGCTTCCAGCACCCCATGCACCGTCCCCGCCACCTTCCTGCTGCCTGGGGCCACCCGGGAATGGGCTGCCCCAGGAAGGTGGCAGGATTGTGGCTGGGTGTGCTGGCAGCCGGAGAAGGTGGCGGGGATGGTGCATGAGGCACTAGAAGCCCACCAAGCCTGAGCTTCCCCAAGCATGCCTTGGTTTCCAGCACCTTGTACACCATCCCTGTTGCCTTCTCCAGATAGGACCTTTGTACATGTGAAGAATCTTGCTGTAATTTGTTACGTAGCAAACTAAAATGTATGGGATGTATTTTAGTTTGCTATGTAAAAAAGTCATTTAAATCGAAATACGCTGCCAAATGTGTACACTGTTACAAAATGTAACATGCTGCTAAGCGTGACACTGTTACATAATTAAATAATTAAAAAGGACAATTAAACCACTAAAAGTGTCAATTTCCTCATGTGTACAAGGGCTTTTAGTCACGTGTACAAGGGCCCTCTTATTCTATGACTAAGTCACAAGGTCAGACTTCTGACAAAATATGTATTTCTGTTCCTAAACCTGTGTTTACACATGGACAGCTTTATGTAGCCTTTTCGAGGGTGAGAAGTTTTGATTCCATTAAAGTATTTGGTCAAAGGATAACTAAAAATCCTGTATACAAATGAATACTTTTGCAATAAAAGTTTAATTGCAAATGTTTTGCGGGTTTCAGGTAGTTTTCTATGATTCTGTGGGTGGAGTCTCCCTAAAAGGGGTGCAAACTAGAGACTATACCCTGTATTTGATAGTGTTTCAAATTGCATTTGGTGTTTCCTTTATTTTCTTTGCCTGTGTTTTCTGTAATAAATCTGTCCTTTTATGTTTACACTGCTTGTGAGGAGAGGGTGTTATTTATGTTGGACACCCCAGCCAAATTCAGTGATCTGAAATTTCTGGGTGGGGTCTTAAGCCACAGTAAAAAATGAATGGGTACCTTAAAATTTGAACCTGGTCTTTGTTGCTGCCAACCAGTGCCTGGCTGAAGGATTACAGCTAGGGGTGCACCGATAGAGATTTTTTCGACCAATACCGATGGCCGATTTTAACGAGACATATCGGCTGATACCGATCCACTTTCCGATATGTGACCGGGGCAGCTTGGAGAGCAGCATCCAGCTGGTAAGTCTGTTGTGGAGGAAGGGGCAATGGGGGGAGGGAAAGGGTGTGTGTGGGGGGGGGGGCAGATTGAGGCCCCAGTGGTGAGGGAGGGAGTGGGGCTGGGGCAGGGGCAGGGGCAGGTGCTGCACAGCTGGGGTAGAACTTAGGATGGAGCCATGAGCGGATTGTCTGGGGGGTGATTCCCACTGCTGCATACACCCTGGGAGGGCATGAGGGGTGTGTGCCCCTGGATCTGCGTGTGAGGCGAGGGTGGGCTGCTGCTGTGGGCTGGGTCCAGGGTGGGGCCAGGTTGGGCTGCACTTGGGGCAGGAGGTGGCAGTGGTGGAAGAGGGCTATGGGGGAGACTGCAGCCCCCTCAACTCCCCTTCCTGCCCCTCAGTGCCACTGCTGCCCACCCTGAGTGCAGCCCCAGCCCAGCCCCCACCAGGAAGAGCCCAGTGCCGCACCCAGCCTTCAGCAGCAGCTTGCCCTCACCCCACATGCAGATCCGGGGGCACACACCACCCACACCCTCCCAGGCTATGTGCAACGCTGGGAGCTTCCCCCCTCCCCACCTCCCGATGAGCTGCTTGTGCACCACGGTTGTGCAGTGCCTGCCCCTGCCCCACTCCCTCCCTTACCGCTGGGGCCTCAATCTGTCCCCCCCCACAACGCCCCTTCCCTCACAACAGACTTACCAGCAGGATCTAGCTGCTCTCCATACTACCAGGCTGCACTCCTGGCCACCTGCGTGCTGCGTTGTGTCTGCGTGCATGCACGGGGCATTTATCGGCCACAATATTGGCCACATCAGCTAAAAAAAGCCAATTGCTGATAGTGCCAATTTTCCTTATATTTGTGCCAATCCGATATGGGACCAATGTATCCGGGCACTTCTAGTTACAGCTGAATCCAATTCCACAGTAGACTTCAAAATAAGGCTCTTTTATTCCAGAGTAAGAACATCTTTCCAGTGCAGCACTAATCAGGAACAGCTATTTTGTAATAACTCCCTTTGACATGCCCTTGGATTTCTGATTAACACAGCACCGAGAGTAAGGTATAGCTGTGTAATTTTTCATGCTGTATTTCACTTCAGTACATGACAGCTCCATTATTAATCTCACCCCACTTAATTTAAAACACCCAATCTAACTGCTTTAGTGGGGCTTGGGGTCCTGAGTCCAATCAGCTCCATATGAGCACGGAATAGTCTTAGCATTAATATACATGTTAATATGGTTGTAGTCAGAAAATAATTTTGTAAAAATCATGCCTTCTAATTACACTTATCTGCCTCCTGTGCCCCTCAGTCAGATCTTCTGACTTTAATGACACAGATAGTTTACTGTTCCTGTCCTGCACAGCTAACACAGCTATCGGAGGGGGAGCTGGTGTTTATTCTGCTTTGGTCACCAGCAACAGGAGAGTCTGCTCAGTTTTGACTGCAGGATGTTTATTACTGGTGAAGGTTGTGTAAACTCGCATTCATACAGCTAAAACATTTCATCCCAAGTACCTAACCACTCATGTGACATGCCTACTGAACACAATGAGTCAGTTTAATATAGTTCTGGGGTGGAATCCACCAGGTTGTTACCACCTGTGGAGCAGCACAACACAGCTGTTCATAAGTGAGAGGGCTGACAAACTTATCTAGGGAGAATTAAGATCGGGAAAAAGTGATCACCTTGGTTGCAGCTTATTCAAAAACCTTGGACTGATATAACCTGTGACTTTAAAAAAAAAATCCATGGGGAAGTCAAGTGGTCAGAACTGCAGATTTCCATCTTGTCTGAAAGAGTGTTTCAACAGCACAGTTCCCAAGGTGCTAAAAGATAGTACTGGTAGGGTACTGACTCCTAAGGGAGTGTGACATCTGCTGCCTAACCAGCAGCCCCTTCCTCCCCCCATTCATTTCAAACTTTCTTAACCTGTGGGGCTGACGGAACCACAGGACGGAGTGGCATGGCTAGGTAAAAGGCAGAAAAGGACCGTTTGTTTTTCAGATCCCAGGTTCTGTTTGCAGCAGTTTATAAATCAACTCATTTTTCTTAATGGAGATAATTTGAAATAGGTGCCATTAAGAACAGAGGAACCTGGATGCAACAGCCATCTATAGACATTTTCTCAAAGACTGTCTATTCTCCACTTTCTGGTGAAAAAAAGAAATTTTTGGCACATTAAACAGGTTGAATTGACACTGTATTGCCTACATCTCTAAAGAAACCTACTGAATTAACTTAGAAGATAAATACAATTGAATAGAAATCCCCTTTTCTTATTTCTTCCTTTACCGTTTCATCATTTCAGTCTAAGTGCCATACTCTCCAGCAGGCCCTCTTGTTGGAGCTATCTGCCCTGCCCTGACAGGCACTGCCACTCTTATATTTCTAAATGTACACATCTCTGGTCTTCCTAAATGCTACATACACTCACTTTTTGGCAAACCACAAAAGAATCTAAAATAACCTGACAGGTTCAGGTTTTGGTTTTGCGATATAACTTTGGTACTATTCAGAAGAACATTGCTTGGTGTCACTGACCTTTAAACATTTCAGTACTTTACGGTGTCAACTGCAAATCTTAAGTGTCAGTCCAGAACACCAATATTTACTGATGAACAGCAAGGATTGCTCTTCTGATCCTTCTGAGATTAGACATCTGTGCAATATTCCTTCACTTGCTTCAGTTCTGCCTAATGGACCCCATTCATCTTCTGTGAATGTACAGCCAGCGAAATTGCAGCACTTCATAGAAATGCTGCTGTTCTGCCATTGCACAGCGGCGACAGAAAGTTCCAGCAGTGGAGAGTTTAGCTCCTCTAAATCCCAGAAGGTGTACAGACAAGTGAGCTTGTGGGAAACTTCTTTCAGCTGCTTATGAAATGGGTTGAGTATTAAAAGTGGTCTTCCTTCCTCAGTGAGTTTCCCCTTCCTTTGGCAGTATCAAGACTTATATGATTGGCATGGTGACAAGGTCTGGGAAATATGCAGTGGAAATGCAACCATGTGTAAGTGGTGATTTCAGGAGCTAAAAATAATTAACTACATTTGGAACAAAGTTAAATGTGCATATCTGCAAACAAACTGGGGTGATAGGCCTCATGGGACTCTCTGCCCTACTGTGATGGAGCATAAGGTTTCCCTGATTCCTATATCCACCCTTCACTTCTCTGGCCTGACAGGATCTTGGAAGAGAGGCTTTATGGCCATGGACTTCGGAAGGAGAGTGGAGAAATTGAGTTTTGAGTTACAGGTATTTTAGCTCTTTTAATCACTCCTTGCAAATACCTCTTTTTCTGTTAATTAGGCCAGTAAAGACCAGCCTTTTAGGCAGGTATGCCACAGATTAACTCCACACCCTCCCCATGTGCCACTCTGATCCCCTTCCCCTGCTCAATCTGCTGCTCCGTTTTCTGTTCCCTTCCCTGTGCTCCCTGCCTGATCTAATGCTCTGCTTTCTGCTTCCTGCTCTATCTGCCCCTGTGCTTCCTGTCTCTTCCCCAACCTGTGTGCCACATGAAGAGGCTGTGCTGCAGGTTGACACCCGTGCTGCAGGTTGGCCACCCCAGACTTAGGTCATGGCCACCTGAATGGTTGCTGTAAGACAGGGAACCTTGAGACAAAAGCATAGCAGAAATAGCCTTGAGGCCACTTTGTGCATATGAACAGCTGTCCCAGGAAGAAACCACCTTGGTGGGTAACTCAGATAAAATTTCCTGGGCTGGACAGAATTCATGATTCTGAGTCATGTGACTGCAACTATTTTTTTCTTAGGGCTGGGGTTCTGGTTGCCTTAACAGATTCTTTTCTTCTGTGAAAACTTGCTTTCATTTACCATTTCTCTGGTGTTGAACTACTCCAAACCAGAGACAGCACTCTTGGGTACCACTGGGCATCACAGAGAGCAGGGTTTCAACATCATAAAAGGAGCTCATCCAGTTTGAAAGCCCTTACCCTGGCTTTGATAATGGTTGGCCGAGGATCCAGGATGCCCTGCATTTTTCTCAGTGCTGGGACAACAAAGAGATTGCAGGTGACAACAGCTGACACAGGGTTCCCTGTAGAGCAAAACACAAAAGTAGTTTACATGGAGTAATTTGGAATTCATCTGTGAAATGCTGATAATGAGCTCACATTTCTATAGAAACCTGCACTCCCTAGGGTCTTCAGAGCTTTTTTATGTTCTGTATATAAGAAATACATCATCCTAGTTTGAAGTGGCATGTGACAGTTGTTTAGTACACAGCTATACTGCTATTAGAATAGTTTCTAATACTATTCTGTAATACTATTGTTAGACAATTTAGACTATTCTCTGTGGCTGCAGGGGACACGACTAGGAGCAATGGCCTCAACATGCAGCACAGGACATTTAGATTGGAGGTTAGGAAGAACTTTCTCAATACTGAGGGTGGTTGAGCATTGGAACGGGCTATCTAGAGAGGTTTGGAATGTCCATCCCTGACATTTTCAAGAATGAGTTAGACGAGAGGTTCTCAAGTTTCTAGACTCAAGGCACCCCTCAGAATATGCCATCTCTTAGTTTTAACTTGTTTTTTGACTACACAAAAATAGTAGGGCAATTATGTTGCAAGGAACTCAGAAAGGTCACGACAGGTCAGAATGTCTCTGGGTGTATCTTGTGAATCATGTTTGTATACCTAACAGTGTTAACACTGTGCAACACCCTGCAGTGCCCTTGTAAGGATCTCAAAGCATCCCAGGCTGGGGCACCCTGGTTGAGAATCACTGGGTTAGACAGACACTTGACTGACGGCTTATTCGGGGATGCTTGCCTTGAGCAGGGACCTGATCTCATGAGGTCATGAGATACCTTCCAGCCTTACTTTTCTACTATCTTACCCACCAGGATAAGAAGTAAAGTAGAATACTATATCCACTTGAAATTGAAGGGTAAATTTAGAACTACAGAATGTAATTTAATGGATTATAATTTGGCTACAAGATCCTTAATAATCACACATCTCAAAACCTGGATTTATTCAATGAAGTGTAGCTCCTCACTCTATTTTGCCATGATGCCGCAATGCTTACAGAAAGCTTGACAACAGTTAGGCTGCTGCTGTGCTATCGCTCTTGCCCCATTGCTCTAACCAAGATAGTTTTGCTGTTTCGTTGTGCTATGCTCATCTCTGTCTCCCTGTTTTCTCCCTTTTTATATTTAGACGGAAAATTCTCTGGGGCAAGAAGAGTCTTTTTGCTTTGTGTGTTATAGCTCTAAGCAAAACGGGATCTTGGCCCATGACTAAGGTTACTAGGTGTGATGGTAAAACAAATAATAACTAATAGTAATAAATAATGACATTGCACCCCTTACATCACACTGGCAATGTGTTTCAGCAGCCCAGGAAACAGCTACAGGAGTTTAATATCGACTCAAAAGGGAGAGGTGTCACCTACTTTTAACCAATAGCACTTTCAACAGACAGCTGTGTTGCCCTTTGTGACTACCCTAGAAGTAATCATACTAGAGAAGAATGGTCTACCCAACTTTCTTCTGGCAAAACATATTGCAGCACATCTGAAGCAGGAGAGAGAGAATCTCTAAGTGTGTTTCTGATATATCAATCTCTCAGTGAGAACTGGAGCCCTGTGTGGTCAGAAATGCATGCAAGCCACTGAAGGCAGAGCAGAGCAAATTCTTCCTTGGTGGAGAACATGCAGGCTTGCGGCCAGATTCCAAACACAACACTTCACTCTCACTGATTTTTAGTAAGAGCCAACACAGTAGGTTAATCAATGCTGCCCTCTGTTGGTTCACAGAGCCTGGGTATGAAAATTAACACTGCAGTTCTGTGACTGTTTAGTTTCTTATCACAATTAGTGATACTTCAGATTTAACTAAAACAGGAAATGTTTATTGGGAGGGTGGAGAAAATGGGAGAGAGAGAATCTGTATAATGTTTTTTATAAGCACAAAAGAAGCTCTGGCTAGAAGAACTGTAGCGTAAGAGGTAAAGACTCTATCACGTCTTTTTTTAGTACAAATTGGTGGAAAAATCTCAAATGCTATGTGCTGAGGGAGCAAGTGTCAGGTCTCTGAGCCTCATAAAACATCACGTCTTACCTGGGAGTGCAAAGATTATTTTTCGTACACCATCAATATCCAAAGTGGCAAAAGTTGTTGGCAAGCTGTAGAAAAAGAAAGTCGTTTACGTATATATGTATACTGAATTCTCACTGAACACAGCTATGCTATTTTAGCATGCAGAATATTTTTCAGTCATTTAGTAATTTGCCATTTTCTATATCTTCTTTCTCTTAACTCTTTTTTTAACCATTTGAGTGGTGGTTCTCAACCTTAAGACATGCCTCGGAAAATGCTAGCTCTTAGCTTTCACTCATCTTTTGACCATAGAAAAATAATATAGCAATTCTTCTGTTGCAAAGAACTCAGAAAGACCACAACAGATCAAAAAGTTTTCAACACTAGGATTCTTGTTTGAAATTTCTGGGTTTATCTTGTGAAACATGTGTAGGTGTTTGTGCACCCAGTTGGGCTAATTTTGCTAATGGCACTCTATGGCACCTTTAAAATGAACTCATGGCACCTCAGGGTGTTGTGGCACCATACTTGAGAATCACTGCCTTACAGCACTGAGTATAATCAACCTAATCAAATTGTGTTGAAAAACTTGCCATGATTACATTAATCTCTAAGTCCTTGATACCCTAGCTCTATCTCAGCAACTACTTCAACTGCTGGGAGAAATTTTTTTGGGGGCGGGGGCTGAGTGTGCACCCTCCCCACAGGCAGGAAAGTCTGCGGGGGGAAGGGAAAGGAGCATGGGAGTGGGGGGAGGGAGTTGGCCTGGGACTGAGCAGGGATTGGAAGGGAGCAGAGCAGAAATGGGCCCAGGATTGGGTCTGGGGCCCGCTGCGCCTGTGTGGCTGCCTCTTCACCCACGCCTGGGATCGCTGCCTGGCATTGGTGCCTCCTGCACCAATGAAACCACTGCACCCCAGTCTTGCACCAGCCCTGGCTCTGCACTGCCTGGGGGCCCCAGAGCTGGGGGGCCAGAGCAGGGTCAGCCTCGGCTGCACCGCTGGACCAGAGGAGACGGAGCCCCTGGAACCCCTTTGCCCACCCTGCCCCAAGCTGTCATTGCTCTCTGGGGCGTGTTGGGAGGGGGTGGCAGCTCCCACCACTGCACATGTCCTGGGAGTGCATGGGGGGGTGAGTGCCCCTGGATCTGCGCGGGGCAGGGCAGGGTGCTGCTGCAGGCTGGGACAGAGGCTGCACTGGGCTCTTCCCAGCCCGCCCTCCCCTTCCCCTGCTGTGAACAGCCCAGCGCAGCCCTGGCCCCAGCCCCAGCCCCAGCCTGCCCTGCCCTGACCCATGCAGATCTGGGGGCACATGCCCCCTGTGCCTCCCAGGGTGCTGGTAGCAGCAGGAGCCATGCCCCTAGATGAGCTGCTTGTGGCTCAGTCCTGCACCTCACTAGCTGTAGTGCCTGCCCCTCCCCTAGCCCCACTCCCTCCCCACCCCTGCTGCGCTGGAAGCCCTTGGCTGGGCTGTCTTGTGGCCCTATCACTGCCCCACATTTGGGGGAACTCAGCCCCATTAACCCCCCCTTCCACTGCCTATGCTTCTGAAGAACAATTCAGGTTTTAGCACAGGTGTGTATACAGAGAACAGGGTAACCTCCAAAAGCCTGGAGGCAGCCAATAGGAAAGGCTAAAAGTCCAAGGTGAGTCTGAACTTCCACTGCTCTCAGAGTCTTAAATGCTTAATTGAAGCTGCACATTAACCACCTGTTCACTTGCAATACA
>NW_005841991.1:1304905-1314121 GCF_000455745.1 Alligator sinensis
CTATTCTATAACCTGGTCATTAGTGTTACTTGCCTTGGAAGCAGGAGAGGTGAGTTCAAATATCCTCAGGGTGAGAAAAGCCTAGAACTCAGGTCTCCTACTTCCTGGTTGAATGCACTAACCACTAGACTATTGGTCACTTCAAGGGATAAGAACCTACCCAAACCCTTCAGTTTACACAGAACCAGTCCTGCAGCTACAGCACATAGTCCCTACTTTTCATATCTGTTCTTTATTAATAAGAACATTTGCTAAAAGACAGGATCTCTTGCTCTCATTTAGCAGCTCATTAGCACCCGCTGCTTATTCCAACCTGGAGCCAAAATACTCTGTGTGTGGTTACAGATTAATTTCTCAGTATCATCCAGCTATGAAATCACAAGAGAGACTCCTGCTTTCAGCAAGAAAACACCAGCAAGAGCAAATGAATTTCTCATCAACAAAAATCCAGATTCTGTCTCCCTGAAAATAGTCTGAGGAAGAATGGCAGAGAAAGCACTAAAATTATACAGGCTAGAGCTGGAATTATTTCCAAAGTTTTCTATAACACATCAATTACTCTATATGTTATTCCAGCGCCTACAGCAGTAGGGACTTTAGAATAGTTAATGGTCAATGCTAGGTCTTCTGCAAATGAACATAGTCAGACACAGCTGTAGTCAGCTGTGATCTAGGTTTATAACTAAAGGCCTCATCTCTTTTTCAGATTTATCTTCCACTGTTCTGTTAAAGGGATATTAGTTAATCTCAGATAATGGGAATTGACTGGGAAATTACTCAAGTGTTCTGAGTGGCTACCACAAGATGCATGATGCTCTAGGGATGTCCTCTGTGTACTACTTGCAATCTACTCCATATATCCCTCTTTATTCATTTCCATCTTATAAAACATTTGTGGAGGGCATTTTCATGGGACTAACGACTGGGAATTATTACTGCTTAGTTTGCCACCAATATATGCAGCTCATCAAGAAAAGAGAGAATTTATTTTCCAATCTAACCCAATGGGAGATGCTTCTGTTCCAAGCTACCTATTCTTCCATATCCTTCCCTCAATACACATAACAACCACAACAGCTGTAAATGGCACTGGAAAACTTCTAATCGCAAGACAAGTCTTATTCTTTTAACAATACTGTGGCTGAGGGTGTCTCTGGTATTGTTTCTGAAGGGTGTCCACAATTCCACATGGGTGTAGCAGCCTCCTAAGCCAAGTAGAAGAATATCTTACCCCAGGAGTCACTCTGAGTTATGCTGGTACAGCAAAATATAGTGATATAACCCAACTTCTAGTACTATTTGTCTTTGCCAGTTTAGGCTCATGGGACTTTGCCAACTCTAGGTCAGTACAGAATAACAGTAATTCAGGTGCTTTTCAGACAGAATTAATGGTGCTTAAGGAAAAGCATGTGGTCACATATATGTGTGCCAATGAGAGTGTGCAAGCGGCTGAAGCTCTCAGCAGGCAAAGATGCCCATGTGTTTTGCTAGTGACAGTGAGCTTTCAGACAAGCCACAACTAAAGCTTAGAGTCCTGATTCCAAGCTGAGGTTTTCTTCCCCCATTCATCATGGGGAAAATAAAGTTTAGTCTTAGACTCAAGTCCTGCAGGCAGCGCTGGGTTCTGTCCTGTTCTCTGGCTCAGGGCTGATTCCCTCGCTGCTCTCTGGCTCACTGCTGAGAGGGAGAGGCAGGGGAATCAGCCCAAAGCCAGAAAGCAGCCCAAGACCTAGCACAGAGCCAGAGAGCAATGAGGGAATCTGCATTGTCTCACTGCTCTTTGGCTCCACACTGATTTCCCTGCCACGCTCTGGCTCTGTGCTGGATCCTACACTGTTCCTTGGCTCCCTGCTGAGCCAGGGAGCAACTAGGGACCCTGTGTAGAGCCACTAGGGAGAGAAGCATGTGGCAGTGGGAGGAACAGGTGGTGTGGGGGGGCAAGTGGCTGGGGGCAAGCAGGAAGGGGGTTGTGTCTGTGTGGTGCGGAGAGGGCAGACACTAGGGGAGAAGGCACAGAGAGCTAGGGGTAGGGGTAGACGCCAGCACAGAATGGGGATGGGGAAGAAGTGGCATGGGGGCAAGGTAAAGCGGGGCAAAGGTCCAGGCTCAGGCTGCCTGCCCGGCTCCCTGCCCTTCACCTCTTCACTGCTTGCTCCCTGCTGTTGCTTTCCTTGCTGCAGTGGTGGGGGAGCAGGGGTGAATTTAAGATGAGCCTCCAATAATTAGATTCAATATGTGGAACATTATAAGAAATTTATAATTTTCCATGTATAGAATCTAACTGTGTGGGGGAGGGTCATCTTAAATTTGAAGTAATCTTGGATTTAGGGAAATATGGTACCTAACTTGTAAATAAACCACATGAAATGATTATTCATATACAACCTTAAGGAAAGACTCCATGATCCTGGACTTTCTCAAAGAGCAATCTGTTTTCAGATGCCACAGAGTTGTTACTGCCTTCACCAGAAACAGATACCAGCAAAACAGTGAAAAAGTGGGGAGGCAGAAGCCATGCTCTCTTTGTGTTGTATGTAAAACAAATGTATAAAATGTCTGTTTTAGTTCAGAATTTCTATATGCAATGTCCTCAGAAGAAAGAGCTTTGTAAGCGAATTCCTGCTCCACCCTCCTGTAGTTTAAAAGCTCCTTTTTCTAGTAATACCGGTTGTATTAACTCTGTAGTGAGGTGAGATGCTTAATGAGAATGTTAATCACTTATAAACCTTCCATTTCCTAGGTTTTTCATAGCATGCTATAACCTGAGCTTTGGGAACACACACAATACTGTATATAACTGTGCTGAATTTTCTTCCATGAATATAGAAATATTACTGGTCAACAAAAAACCTTTAATTTCTGATTAATTTTAATAGCAACAGCAAGGAACAATTAGATTAAGGCTGATGCCATTTGTTTTCCCTTATTCAACTACCCAATGGTTTATGTGTGTTTTAGAAATATGTCTGTAGGTAAACAGGGTAAAAACACTTAGTGGTATGTTGGCCCAAGATAGACTTTCTTACCCTGGTTTCATAAAAACTCTTCCAAAGTGAATCTGTGCGTGAAGGTCAATATCCAGCACCTGTTTAAGATAGTCCTGTTTAAATTAAAAAAAGAAAAAATGGTAGAATAACATCCAAGTATGTTACAGTTACATCAAAGTATTCAGAACTATCAAAGTCAAGTATAGTTTGAGATCCTGACAAATTTAAGATGTACTATAGCTTGTGAGGTATTTCCAGTATTGGAAGGGATAATTTTAGAAGGATGACTGGAAAAAAGCGGAATAAAGCAATTTTAGGCTCTGAACCTGCAGTTGATTCAATATAGGCATTGTGATTTATCCATACAAAGTCAGTTGCATGACAAGAATCTTGGAGATGTCTGTAAGACTCAGAGAAAATGTTAATGCCACATTGTGAAATCTAGCATGTACAGTCCAATGATTAACATATGAGTCAAAGCTAAGACTCAAAACCATCAAGTGCAGTTTCTTTTGAGACTACATTTAGCTACTGGTGGAGTTCAATGGCTAGTCAGTCTCTTTGAGAACAAGATTGCACAAAGAATTCAATCTCCCAATATGACATCAGTTCTTGTGATTTCTTGAGTACACTGTATAATTCACACCCATAGATCATAGTTGTCTAAATTTTCTGCAAAAGGAAAATACTAGTGAGTCCCCACTTCCTGTGCATAAGTTTAAATTACATACTTTGGATCAATCCATTAGTTCAAGAAATCCAAAATTCTTTGTGCACTCTCTGCTGAAAATAGTTGGGTTCAAGATGCTGCTGCTCTGGGACTTAGTTAACTTCTAATGTTCATCCTAGAAGAACTTATACTATTATCAGAAAAGTCCACATGGGAACATGGAATACTGAAACCATCAATGACAAGCCTCTGTAGAAACAATAGCCCCTGAAGTTCCCATCAGTTTTCTCATTTTCTCATCAGTCTATTATGTTCAAGTATTTGGAAAGCTACAACTTTTTCCTGCCATGAGACAATTTCTTGATTGATGGCTCCATTCAGTCCTCATTTTAATTGGCCATGTTTTGCATGCTCACAGGTATTTCATTTCCACCTCCAAAAGTCCAACATGAGACGATGGGATGCCTCAAGGAATTGGTAGTGAAATATGGAGCCTTTCACAGTTAGGAAGTTGCAGTATAGATAAGGATTGAACAAAGTTATTTGCATCCAAGGGATAGTTGATAGCTTTCATGAAAAAAAAGTGGTGGGCTCAGCCCATTCCTTGTGGCTATGTGTTTCCATCACTACACTTCCCCTTTGCAATACATGAATGAGCACTTTCCTTCTTAATCACTGCTCCAAGACCTGCAGAAGCTTAAAGGACTTGAACATCACTGGTTCTAATACAAGAAAATATTCATACTTTTCTCCTTTTTGTGAAACACCAGACCTTCACAATGTGGTTATACTCAGTAATGACACCATGGGGCTTTGTGTTTGTCATCTCTCAGTGACTATGGTTAAAACCTACTAAGCTATAAATAGAGAGATGTTTATTTTAAATGCCAAGCCTATGAATTCAACCAAGGATCAAAAAAATCATTCTCAGTTCTTTCCTTCCTGTATCTCATGAGCCATAAAAATTCTTCTGGTCCATTTACGCTCTTACATACCTTTTCCCCCATGGACACACCCCCTGATGTGATGATGACATCAGCACGGCTGATACCCTCATTCAGTGCATTCAGTAAATCATCTGGGCTGCAGGAAAATCAAAACAAACAGATTAGTGCCTAGAAAATATTTTTAGGTACCAGTATAAGGTAAAAAAATCAAACATATCATCATAGTAAAATATACTGGATGTCTTTTCTTTCCTAAGAGTCCATAACTGCTTTATTTAACTCAAGAGCATGTGATGAGGCATCACGCTAGTTGAGATAGGTCTGCCCCAGAGATCTATGACTGGAACCGAAGGATGTTTCAGATAGGGACTGAGAAGCACTATTAGTGATGTGTGAGGATGCAGCACAAACACAGTATGGGGCACTACAGATCAGGGCTGAGCTATACTCGTAGACCTGGCACAAGCAGGAACTGGCACTGGAAACTGCAAGTTAGTATTTAAGTACACTGGGACAGGTGTGGAAAGATTGCATAGTGTCTGTCTACACCATGCCAGACTCTGGTTCATACTGTTAGTCTTCCACTGTCATGAGCAATAAATCAATTAATAAACTAACGATAAGGTGTGAGTGATGCTTTTTTCAATTTTTTTTTCTAGTCATATACCAAAGTCAAGAAAGGGGGACTGTCACCACACAGAAAATAGACTGATAGAGTATCAAATACCAGCCCTCAAATCTGATGAGTACTCCAAGAACCTCTTCTGAAGTGGTGATTTAAGCTGCTGTAGAATGTAACCAATGGTAGATATACTGTAAGTAAGACTTGGTAACATGGTGCCACTTAACAACATATCTGATAAATCTCTTCCTTCTACTACACTGATAACTTTCTGAAGAATAAATGTTCATTGTTAAATACATTGGCGTACCGACAGGGTGGGGTGCAGGAGGGCCATGCCAGTTGGGTCCTCCACTGGGCACTTCTGGTTTTGCTGCCGGCATTTCCAGGTTCAGCGATTGGCTGCCAGAGGACCCCCTCCTCCCCCAACCACTTCAGCAATCTGCTGCTGAGAGCTCCCCCCCCACCCCCCCACTCAGCGATTGGCTGAGGACGGGGGGGAGAGGGGGGCAGATGCAAGCACTGGCCCCTGGGTGCCAAAGACCCACAGTACACCACTGGTTAAAATACCATCTTCAAATCTAAGTGATATGGATTAAAATAACTTTCAGATCACAAGCCATTTACCCTCTCCAAGCAGCAGAAATTTGTATGCCAAATGAGCCAGAGTTCTATTGCATACTGCACAATGTCCAATGGCCCACCAATCATTGCACCACACTGAAACATGGCCCATGCACTGGCCAAAGTAGTTCGCAGACATCAAGAGTGGTGGGAATTGGGGTTGGCACAAAAATGGTCAGAGGCTGCTCATAATACCTTCTGGTGCTAAGGCAGGGATGGGCAATTATTTTGGGTGGAGGGCTGCTTAATGAGTTTTGGTGAGCTGTCAAGTGCCGCATGCGTAGTTCCACCCCTTTACAGTTGCCCCACCCCCTTGTCCTCATCTTGAGACTGGAAGTCCCACCCCTAACCCCTGACCTTTGCCACTGGAAGTCCCTCCCTTGCCCCCCTGGAAATACTCCTTTTGGGAGGTGGGGGGGTTGCCATCTTAGAACCAGAAAAAAAAACAAATCATACGCTAAAAGTCAAACATCTACTATAACATATTTCAACTTTATTACAAAAAATATTTTTGTCATAATGTGTGTTTGCATAGTGTATATAGAGGTGACTGCATAATAACTCAAAATAAATTCTTAGTTTTGTATATTGCAGGGTGGATGTGGTGGGGTGTGTGGTGTCTGTGGATGTGTATGGTGGGGTGTGGGTGTGAGTGGGGGAGTTTGTGAGGGGGTGTGGCTGTGTGTGTGGGGGCACAGGGCATGTTGGGGGGTTGTATGTATGTGGGGGGTTGTGGAGGCAGTGAGTGGGTGTGGAAGCGAAGGTGGGGGCTGTGGGGACAGTGTCACAGACCGCAGGACTATGGCAAAGTTAATTTGTACATAAAAAGCTTTAGAAAAATGTTCTCTAATCCATCCATCCTATTTATGCAGAGTTCTCATTCAAGATTCCACAACACACACATTTGTGGCAATGCCCTGTCAGGTTCAATTAAAAAAAAAATACAAGGAAGTGGAAGCGAAGGTGGGGGCTGTGGGGACAGTGTCACAGACCGCAGGACTATGGCAAAGTTAATTTGTACATAAAAAGCTTTAGAAAAATGTTCTCTAATCCATCCATCCTATTTATGCAGAGTTCTCATTCAAGATTCCACAACACACACATTTGTGGCAATGCCCTGTCAGGTTCAATTAAAAAAAAAATACAAGGAAGGAAAGAAGAAAGAGAATTAATCAGCCAGAGCTGAAGCTTGACAAATTCAAATGGGAAATAAAAGTCACATTTTTTAACAGAAAGGGAAATTAACTGGAAAAACCTACCATGTGGTGGCAGAACTGTACAGAAGGATCTCTGTCACTTGTAACCTTACAAACTGGAAGGTGTTTCTAAAAGATGCACTTTAATTCACTTACAAATTGGGTTTCCTACAGGTGCAATCTTGGAGCCTGCTATAAAGGAGGTTTGACTAGATGATCACAACTGGTATAGAAATCTACAAGTCTATAATATACACAATGAGGGGCAGGGGGAAATCAGAGGCAAGAGAAAGGACAGAGGATGGAAGAACATAGAGAACAAACAGGTAGAGTGAGGTTATCAGAGAAGGGGGGCTGTGATGGAGAATAAGAAAAGGAAATGGAAAAATACTATTATTTGTATGGAAGTAATGCTTAGGAGCCCTAACCATGGACTAGGACTCCACTGTACTGAGAACAACAAATGATCACTGCCCCAGAGAGCTTAGGCAGAAAATAATTTCCAAAATCCATAAAGCACAACAACATCTTATGAAAACACTTGATGCCCATGGGTTTTGGAGATGCCCCATCCTTCCACTGCTCTTCCCATCTGTGGCCAGACAGGTTTTGCTATTCACAGTTCTATCTGTGGAGGCTGTTTGTCTAAGATACACAAGGGGAGCATCATCTCCTGTAGTATATTACATAGAGAGTCCACAATCCTACTGTTAATATATCAGACGTTTAGGGAGTGAGAGTTCCGTTAGTACTTTTCCACAAATTTCCCCCAGTGAGTGCGACAACACTGCAGTGCAAGCCCTGCTCAGGGATATGGCATTTTCTCTCTGGGGACATGCAAAGGGAAGTTTGTCTCCCAACTCACTGGAGGGGGAAAACATACTGGTTCATCTATATAGGGAGTCTGTGGAAGTGAAAGATAAAAATTGAGTGTGATTCTCATTTTTCAGTCTCTAATATACTGGGGATGTTTATTTTTTTGCAAACACTGACATTTTCATTTTGTAATACCGATCAGCTGTCTGAAGATAATGACTGACATTAGTCTTGATGCTATTACATGACTTGAGAGCAAGGGGTGGAGCTACTGAGTAACAGACTACATAACAGAGCCAAGGGAACCCTGCATAACTTTCAGATTTGTGAAGCCAAGCTACTTTATAATCAGTTTAGATCCACAGCATTTATATATGAGCTCTTTTAATAGAAAGTATTGCTCCCACACACACTGCAGGGAATAACCCTGAACCAACAGGGACTTGACTAATTTCTGGGATTCTGTGCAATGCTCCTTCAATATCATATTTTTTATTTGATACTCTACTAAGATGGGAATTGTGTTAGTTTTGGGGATGGGCTTGGAGATAGGAAATTTGGAAATTATACTCATGGACCAATGATTGATTACCCTCTTTGGATCTCAGAACTGGTTAGCTGCCTTAGTCTGAAGTCAGGCAGAACATAGGGCAGGGTGGCTGGCATCTAAGAGACTAACTGGTTCATAAAAGTATGAGCATGGGCAGATTCAGGATTTACTAAAGTAGAAGAGTGACATCACTCCCCAGACTGGGGGGTGGTGGTGGGATGGAGGTGTGTGGCTGGCAGGGGACATTGGGAGCTATGCAGGGAGCAGGCACAGGAGAGGCAGGGGGACCCATCTGCTGCTACCACCACTGCTGTCCCTGGCAGACCTGTGGGGTGGGGGGAGCCCCAGAGCCACTGTTGCCCTGCTCCAGCGATGGGCTATAAGGAGCAGCTGCAGGGGGTGCTGGACTTGGATGGGGACAATGGTGGTGGTATGCAGTTTCTTCTTCCTGGCACCTGCTCATGGCCCCTCCTTCCCACCTTGAGGTGTCCCCCATTGGCAAGGAACAGGTGCTAGAGGAAGGAACCTGTGTGTCGCTCCTATTGTTCTCTGCTGAACTGGCTTCCTGTACAGCTGCTCTCTGCAGCCTGTGGTTAGAATGGGGAAGAAGTGGCTCTGGGGATCCATACCATGCTTGCATCAGCTGGTGACAGCAGCAGCAGTGAGGGGCAGATTCCTCCTTCCAATGCCTGCAACCAGCCAGCGTGGGATGTGGGGTGGTGGGGGGAGAGGGGGAGCAGGGAGCAGACTCAGAAAGAGGAAACCCACCCACTGCTGCTGCCACTGTTGTCCCCTACCAAGTCT
>NW_005841991.1:1314152-1315761 GCF_000455745.1 Alligator sinensis
CTCTGCTGACCCTGGCACCACGTGCAGCCACAGCCCATGGCTGATGCAGGACAGGAGCAGCTCTAGGACTCCCTCTGCACCCAGGTCATCCAGGGACAGCAGTGGCAGTGGTAGAAGGGGTGCACCCCCCGGATACACCCCTGGGCATGAGCTTTTGAAGACAACAACCAACTTTGCCAGATGCTATTTTTCTATTCAATTTGAGGGGTCACTGGTCCATTGCAGTGATGGCCTGCCCCCAGAAATTAATTGAACCTGAGAATTTAGGAGGACTCTGGATGGGGCAACCTCTTCCCCAATAGTCCATCAGCTGTCAGTGATTTGATGATGTTCTATAACACTGTGTCTTCGGCTGTCAGTCAGGTGGTTTTCAGGCATCCTCTCCCTAGGCTTTAGCCCAACAGGTCACATTGTCTTCCCTCCTGCTTCTATTTGTTGCAAACCACATACAGAACAGAGTGCTGGTACTGCCTTGCAGGATCTAGTCAACTGACTATAATAAAAAAAATAATTAAGGCCTTATGCTATGGCTGTGTGGGAGGCAAATGCCTCCATGACAACCTCTGTAAAATTTTGATTAACAGCTTGTTTTGGGTCTAGGCAGCTTGATTAGTCAACAACCTATGCAGGTCTTTGCTAACTTCTGGAGGCCGATGGGGAAGTATTGTGTTCATTCCTGACTGAAATTGTTCGTGTTGAGGGAGGGCAGATTGCCAGCTTCCCTTGCAGAGGTGTATGTGTAGCTGCTGCTCAGGAAACATTCACGTGCAGCCAGGCACAGGGTTGGATAACTTGGCCCAATACTGTTCTATCTAAGATTTTCTCCCAGGGCTGCTGACTCAAGCTGGGGCTCATCCAGCCGTTCCCCCAGCTGCTCCCACTAGCACTGCCTAGTGCCTGCCTGTACAGTCTATGGCCAAATAAGATTCAGCACCAAATATCTTTGGATTCAGCCGAATTGAATCAGGACAGTGATTCAAATCACCATACAGAATCACTGTCCCTACAAGTCACCAAATCTGCAGCGAATACTTTCCACTTTGCACAGGCCTACCAAGCATACAGTGGCTCCAGCCTCAGCCCTGACCAGGCTCTCGCCCCAGCACCAGCACACCATAACACGCCCTAACATACGGCTCCACCTGGGCTAATTGCCTAGCGGTCCAATAGTTCTGATTAAGATCTGCTTTGGAAAAGCCTCTCTGTTCCCGTGCTGTCTGGCGTTCCTGGTTCCTGAACTTGCTTGACTCTGTTCTTGGACTCCAACTTGCAGTTTTCCTGTTGATCTGGGAATGTGGCATCTAATTTCCAGACCCTGACTTGCCTATGTTTTGGAATCTGCCCCTAGATTTCCCTCTGGATCTGGTAACTCTGTCTCATCCTCTTGAACCTCGACTTAGCCTGTGTTTTGCATTCTTCCCCAGAGTATCCTGCCTTGGATCTAGTAATGGCTCCCAAACCCAGACTTAGCTTGTGTTTTAGATTACGCCCTTGGCTCCTGCCTTCCCTCAGTGGCCTAACCACTAGACAAGACTGGTCCCTTATACTCCAGGCTTGGCCAGGTGACGGCAGCAGTAGTGGCATCAGCAGGGACAGCAGCTCTGGGCCC
>NW_005841991.1:1315771-1329438 GCF_000455745.1 Alligator sinensis
GCTGTGGCTGTGGCTGGAGTTGAGGCTGGGATAGAACTGCAGCAGCCACCTGCCCTGGGTCAGTACTCAAACCCAATATAAAGCCTTCCCCCTGCCTGCCCCTCCCATGTTGAACAGGGGAAAAACTTTGCTTTGGATTCATAATAGTCAAGGACACCTGGAGCAATGGAGTAGGAACTCTTTTAGTTCTTTTTATTTACAAATCAACAGAAATATATAATTTACTGATGAAGAAAAATACAAAATAAAGCCAACCGAGGGCCAAATTCACAGCTGTATTACAGCAGTTTTATGATGACATAACACTATTCATTTTAATGGCGTTCTGCCAGCATAAAACTTGAGTAATTCAGTAGTGCATTAAACCAATTGGAAAAGTTTGAAACATGTGAGAAGTTCCTGTCTGTATAAAAAGATGTAAGGGTTTCATTAATGCTCATTTGAGATGATGCACATAACATCGCTTTGGCTTTGTCATTTGAGTAAGGTGGGACATCCAAATTTTGTGTCATTGGAATCTTTATGCAACATTGTGGCAAATTCTTTTTAGATGTTTTCAAAATGCTTTAGGTTCATTTAGAATCACAGATGCTATGTGATTTATTATTTTAAGAAACAGAAAGATTTCACAGATTCACAGAAGTTTAGTTCACGGAAGTTTAGGGCTGGAAGGGATCTTGTGAGATCATTGAGTCCAGCCCCGCTACTCTGGGCAGGAAAGACTGCTTGAGTCAAATAACTGCAGCAAGGTGTGTGTCCAATCTCTTTTTAAAGATCTCCAGAGTAGATGCCTGTACCATCCCTACTTGGAGTTTATTCCAGAGTCTGGACACATGAACCGTGAAAAAGTTTTTCCTGATATCCAGTCTGAAACCTTCTTCTAGGAGTTTATGACTGTTGCTTCTGGTTTTCTCATGGGGCGCTTTGGTGAATAGTTGTTTGCCTGGCCCCTGATGCCCACCTCTGATATATTTGTAAGCTGCCACCAAATCCCCCCAAAGTCTTCTCTTTTCTAGGCTGAACAGACCTATATCTGTCAGCCTTTGTTTGTATGGCTTGCTCTTCAGGTCTCTAAATCACATAAATGGCTCTTCTCTGGACTCTCTCAAGCTTTTCCACATCCTTCTTGAAGTGTGGCACCCAGAACTGGATGCAGTACTCCAGCTGCGGCCTCACCAATGCCAAGTACAGCGGGAGAATAACTTCCTTAGTTTTGCTTGAGATGCATCGATTGATGCATGCCAGCATATTGGTTGCTCTGTTAACTGTAGCACCACACTGGTGGCTCATATTCATTTTATGGGCAGTTATGACCCACAGGTCCCTTTCGGACATGGTGCTAGCTAGTGTAGCACCACCAAGCCTGTGAGCTTGTTGCGGATTTTTCCTCCCCAGATGGAGCACTTTACACTTCTCAGTGTTGAACAGTATCTGGTTCTGGTCCGCCCATCTAACTAATCTGTCTAGGTCCACCTGGATCGTTGGCCTACCCTGAGGCATAGATCATGCACTTCCTCACCGCTTAGTGTAAATTGCGAACCGTGCCGGTGTGATTTCAGTGGCTGGGCTTTATTATGAAGAGATATAACTTACTCAATATTTTATCCCTTTCCTTTGGAGGGTCCTTTTGATTAAGCACCATGCTCACCTTATATCACAGCTTTACTTTTGATTGGCAGCCCAGGTCTGTTTTATTAACTTTTGGTGAGCACTCTATTTGAGGATTAAATTTCATTTGCTTTACAATGTATACAGTATGTTTCCTAGGAGGGTTGGGGGGAGAGGGGAGGGAATGCCATGGTACTTTCCAAACAACACAGCACCAAACATGTTTCTCTGGCTTCAGCATTTGAATGGTATTTAAAAAAAAAAAGATTTATTGCACAGCCAGACAACAGCTGTTAATTTTTTTTCCTCATCTTTTCTGCTGTACCACTTCATTCTAGACTGATGGGGACAGAGAAAGAAGATATGGAAAGTACTCACATTCAAAAAGAGCAGGGAAAATATAACTTGTAGCTATGCATTAATGGGATAATCAAGCTCATTCTCAAAGGTAAAGGACTAGTAATTGAGAAGTTCAGGAAGAACTACTTAGAGCACTGCATTTTTGGGCAAGTAGGAACTGGAGGTTTTGGACTTAATCTGAATACTGGCCAATGCTACATGTAGGATACTGGATTTGATGGACTAATAGTCTGATCTGGCATGACAAATGATTGTATATGTTTGAGGAAAATGCCATTCTTACAGATTTCTCTTGTTGAGACAATGGTGAAAGATATTCTGATACTATGACCAGTGGGACTAGATAAGCAGCTTACACCTAAGGGGGATTTTCACAGAAAAGTCTCATTCCAGGTAACTAAGATACTCACTGTCCCCTGGTGGTCTGCACACACATTTTTCATTCCTCAAGAGAAAGTAATTTAGCCTTTTTGACACACACAAAAGGATAAGGTATTGCCAACATTGATTCATAAATCATACCCTTTGTGTCTTACAGCTACTTCCAACCTTGTTTCTACTGTAGATAGAACTGATAAGAATATTTGCTCTGTAAGGAAAATGTACAATTTATAAAGCTGTGCATGTAGCTAATTAAGCAGAGATCCAAACTTCCCCTAGATAATTACAAATCCCCACTTTCAGCAAATCGTGTCTGCACTAAGAAGCAGGGATGTGCTGTGTGCACACACTTCTGGGACTGCAGACACTGCGCTTTGCTTAAAGAGTCAGTGTGCTGTTAAATCCGTCTTGGTATTCTCTGCTAACGGTGCCAATTTGACAAGCACGACACCAATTTTGCTGTCTCATTTTCCTGCCCATCCTCTCTCTGTTCTCTGGAGCAGACTGTGTAGTACGCTCTAGTGAGGAGATGGTGGGTAGGCGTTGTAAATTGGCAGCAGCAGTGTGCAATACAAAATCCAGCAAGCTGATGCATGACATCGCAGCAGACTTGCCATTTGAGTTTGTCAGTTTGCAAAAGGGTTGGAGGATGGGTTTTTACTAAAAGGGGATCCCTTTGCATGATCATGGGAATTTTCTGACCCTCCAGGTCAGTAAGTGGAATACCCATACTAGCATTTGTGAACCAATTGATTACTGAGCTGTCTGTGAGCCAGAGAAATAAACAGGGGCTCAATAATTTGAACTGGAAAGCCATGCTAACCTTAGCCAACCTCATGCTAACCTCAGCAGCACAAGTGCAAAAGGGTTTTGTTTATTCTGATAATAAAACAACTACAATTGACCCTGTACCAAAGCATCCTCTTTCAGGAAGTACCTCAGGGTCTGAAGGGATCACCTTAAAGTATCTTCAGATTTACAGTACAATTTTTGTCTGACCCTCAGAGATCAGCCTCTGCTAAAACAACTCGTATTTTGCTGATTCTTTTGCTGAGTGCTTACTTATGAGAGATTTTACAGTAACTTATTTATTAAAGAAGGCAACCCCTTCTGTGACAACCCATTATATCAGCAGTTTGAAACACGTGCAGTCAGATCATCCAGTTATGTCACTTAATCTGAAAAATAAGTAATACACACAGAATGCACCATCACCTACCATTCTGCAATATGATCAGTGGTGTCTACAAAATGGAACTGAAAGCATTTACCTGGGATTGACTTATCAAGGTGCTGTCACAGTACAAAATCCATAGTTCATTATAGATTTCTTGGACCATTTCCACAGAATTCTCTCCTGTGCTGGTCTCATTCATTCAAATGAACCTCTCATTATCTGACAGTCACTTCCTGTCCTTTTTGTTAACATATTGGCAGATACAGCTATTACGACTACATGACTAATGAAACCACTTGTGACATCTGTACTCTGTATTGCTTCAACAAAGGCTTTATAAATTCATTTTCAAGACATTGAGGAGGCTTTTTCAGAAAACTGTACCTCTGAAATTCGAGAGAGGTAGTCAGCCATGTTAATCTGAAGTTAGGCAGAAGACGAGTAGATTTACACCTTTATAGACTAAGTCAGAGCTGTGTAGCATAAGCTTTTATAAGCAGAAGGTTTCAGATACTGTGAAAGGACTGCAGGAAGCAGAGCTTCTAAATAGAAAGCAGTGATCAGAATACAAAGGGAAATTGCAAAACAAGCAATCATCCACAGACTGGATTGTGTTCAGTATGGTCTAAATAGGGACTACAGATTCTTATCCCATTACCTGGATTAGCTTTTATAAACCCAGTGTCCCTCAATGGGTTAACTACTTTGTTTTTCTCTCTCCTACCCAC
This sequence comes from Alligator sinensis, assembly GCF_000455745.1. Lineage (NCBI taxonomy): Eukaryota > Metazoa > Chordata > Crocodylia > Alligatoridae > Alligator > Alligator sinensis. Next base: position 1,320,026 of record NW_005841991.1, read on the forward strand.
CTTGCCTCTCTTAGCACTGCCTCCTCCTTTTTCCTCCCCCCTTCCCTACCTTTTGTATTCTAATCACTGCTTTCTATTTAGCAGGTCTGCCTCCTGCAGTCCCTTCACAGCATCTGAAGAAAGCCCTCTGCTTACAAAAGCTTACGCTATACACCTCTGATTTAGTTAGTCTGTAAAATTTGTGTGTGCATACATCCCTCATCTTGAATTTATGGTGATAGGTGCCTCATAAATATGAGTGAAAGAGAGGAAAAGGAAAAGAGAGAAAGATGCAGAGGGAGATGAAGAGAGAAGCACGTTTACATGCAAAATAAGAACTGCAGATACATACAGAAGTGCCAGTTTGTGTATACAGAACCAGAATGCTAGAATCTTTTTGGCCTCCAAATACTGTACTTGAAAGCAAATCAGGTTGAAAGAATTACTTTTCCCCCTATCATATCAGAGAAATTAGAGATACAGGGCCTTGGCACAGTCATGATCGAAGCAGAGATAGAAAGCTGGCTGCTGATATGCTGGTGTTAGCTGTACATCAGTCCAAACGCAGATCAAAGTGACTTGGGGGCTGCTGCTTTAAAGTACACCATCTGGATACGTGCTTCAGAACACCCTGTGCCATCTGGAGAGCGCCAATTCGTGGTATATTCTGGCCACATCTCCCCAGCATCCACATCTACCATCTATTTGGGAGATTACAAGGAGAAGAAGTAAGGATTGGCTCTGCTGGTTCTCCATTAGACCCTGTTAAGAATTCCCCCAGTTATGAATTCCTGGGGCTGCAACCTTCCAGTTCAATAAGTTAAAAAGCATCTTAAATGGAAGTAAGATAAGGGTGGAAATATATGCTGACAGAACTTCAGCCTGGGACAAGATATTGTTTTCACGGGGTCAAGTTCTGAAGGTTATAAAGATTTTGGTTTGGGTAAGGGCTGAATAAGGATTTTGCCCATGGTGTGTTTAGCTATGATTTTTCTTCTCACATGTACAGATTGCAAAATCAATGTATAGATGTAACTAGGCATAAAGATTGTATCTCTCACCCACTTTAGTATTATGCTGCCATGACTGTGAAGAATGTTCTGCATATCAGTAATTTTCAAAATGAACAGTTGCCATATCTAATTTGGCCAGTGAAACAGCTTCTCCAATGACAGAGCTTTTTTTAATGTTAATGGGAATGTTGTATTTTTGGGTAATATATTTTCCTAACACTGAAGTCTATTCACTCTGATGTGTATATAGAAGCATACAGATGTCTTCTTTCAGTTAATCTTAAATTATTTCTGTTTTACAATTCTATTTCATAATGTTCTGACAACGCTCCTTCACTGTACTGGTGGTATTTCCTATTTTTGGATCTGTTCAAAATGGTGCAGTTTTGTCCTGAGAATATAGGCCAGTATCTGAGTAAGGCTGGAATGATGATGCTATCTGTGGCTAATTAGATAAGAGGAGGCTTTGTATAGTTTTCACCTTTTGTCAGACAGAAGCTGAAAGGCCTAGCCTCTACTATCTTCTACCACTTTCCTAACTGATATTACCATTAACAGGAATACTGTTTCCTAGACAATACAGTTTCATATCTACATCCATGGGCCCAACAAAGATTTCAGTTACTGCTCCTGGAACAACATGCATAAGATCTTAATTCCTGTATTTATTTTCTCTCTGTTTGAATGGGCATTTATTTTATTCTCCTGCCCTTATGAACTGTTTGAGCTGGCACCCGTTCATTTTTGTTGCAGAATGAGAAGGGGTGAGAGCAATGGCCAAGATGGCAGTGATGGTGTAAGAGTAGAAGGCTCCTTATATAGGAGTAGAAACGCCTCTACTGCAGTGGTTCTCAAGCTTTTCAGACTTAAGGCACCCTTCAGAAAATGCGAGCTCTTAGTTTTCTCATGTTTTTGACTACAGAAAAATAATAGAACAATTCTTCTATTGCAAGGAACTTAGAAAAACCACATCAGGTCAGAGTGTTTTCAATGCTATGGATTCCTATTTGAAATCCCTGAGCTTATCTTGTGAATCATGTTTGCAAATCTAACATTGCTGACACTGCATGGCAGCCTGTGGCACCTCTGGAAGTATCTTGTGGCACCTGGGTAGAGAATCACTGTTCTACTGCAATGGCACAATTCTGTAAGCAGTCATTATGCTGCTGATGACAGATCTATTTTGTTCTGTTTCTGTGCTATTTTAGATTCTAACTGCCCATCTCTGCATTTCCATCTGTGCAAGTTTGCCTGTGAAATTTTGGTCAGTGTGGGAAGCTCAAGCAAATACTTTCATTGGCAATAGTCACCAGGGAGAGGTGCTATCAGACCAAATGGTGAGTGCTTTAGCTTTGCTGCTGAGTGACTTGCTCTCCTAGAACTTTTTGAAAATGAGGAAATTCTTGAATTCTCTAAGGGCTTGATCTATGCCAGGATGAAAGTGTGGTCAGACTCCCGGGCCATGTTCCTTTCTAAGTTGCCCATCAGGTCCAGAGTATGTCCAGCTGAATGGAAGAATGCTGACTGAGCTCGACAGAATCTCAAAGTTTCCATTAACTACAAAGTACTGAGGTTACTAATAGTGTACTGAGGTTGCTGAGGACAATGAAGCTGGTGGATTCCAACACAATTTTTGCAAGCAGGTCCCTTGGTTCTTCCAGAAGCTGCCTGCATTTTCACAACTAAGAGTTTTAAGGTCTTTTTAGTCCTTTGCCACATGGATGCATTTAAATGTTTTCAGTAGGGGTGCACCGATAGAGAATTTTTGGGCTGATATCAATTTTCAAGGAGGCATGTTGGCCGATACTGATCCGATTTCCGATATGCATCCCGGCAGCATGAAGAAGTGTCTGGCTGGTAAGTCTGTTATGGTGGAAGGGGAGGGGGAAGGGAAGGGGGGGGGGCAGATCGAGGCCCCTGTGGTGATGGAGGGAGTAAGACTGGGGCTGAGGCAGGGGCTGGGTTAGGCGCTGCCCAGCTGGGGTGGGGAGCCATAGCTCATCTGGGGAGCGTGGGGAGCGGCTCCCACTGCTGTGTGCACCCTGGGACAGCACGGGGGGGCCACGCACCCCCTGGATCTACGTGGGGGGGGGGCGGGCTGCAGCTGTGGGCTGGGGCCGGGCCAGGCTGTGCTTGGGGTGGGTAGTGGTGGCGCTGGGAGTGGGGGGGGCTGCAGCTACCCCAAAATTTGCCGTACCCCCTCACCCCCCTTCCTAACACCACTGCTGCCTGCCCTGCCCCAAGCACAGCCTGGTCCAGCCCCCACCAGGAAGAGCTGGTGCAGCCCCAGTCCCAACTTGCAGCAGCAGCCTACCCCGCCTCGTGCAGATCCAGGGGCACATGCCCTTTATGCCCTCCTGGGATATGTGCAGTGCTGGAAGCCACCCTCCCCCAGGCCCCCCAAATGAGCCCTGGCTCCGTCCCCCACCCTGGTTGGGCAGTGCCTGCTCCCAGCCCCACTCCCTCCTTCACCACGGGGACCTTGATCTGCAACTCCCTGCCCCCACCATGCCTCTTCCCTTCCTCCTCCCCTTCCACTACAACAAACTTACCAGCTGCATGCAGCTCTCCAAGCTGCTGGGCTGCACTCCCCACCACCCACATGCTGTGCTGCAGCTACGTGCATGTACGGGCTATTTATTGGCCACATTATCAGCCACATCAGGTTAATTTTCAATACAGTCAACTTTCTTTATATCAGTGCCAATCTGATATCGGACCGATGTATCGGTGCACCTCTAGTTTTCAGCTCTCAAGGGAAATGTCTACAATTGTGGTTAGATGGGAATAGCATCATTGATGATTAAATGATGCAAAGCAATAATCAGCATCAAAGAAGTTGCCGACACGAAGAAAGATGACAGCTCACCAGCGAAGTTGAGACTACATGTGGTGTCAAAGTTGGTGCTCTTCCAGAGCACTCATGCAAGAAGATGGGATAGGTGCCATACAGTGAGGCTTGGCTAGAGAAAAAGAAATATAATCAGTGCCAAATGCTCCCAGACAATAGACAGTGGCACAGAAATGCCATGGAGCCTGATAAATGGTGATCTGGTTTAGTTTCTTATCATTGTATTTTTTACCTTATGATCATTTTATAAAGATTTAAACTTGACTGTGGCAGAGGGTCAAATTCACCATGATATGACTGAGTGCAACTTAGTCAAAATTAGCTATGACTGATAAAAGTGTATGGAAATGACAACTAGAGCTTCAGTAAAAAGGAGAGAGAAGAAAAGACAAAAGAGCACTAGAAAAATAGCCTTTTATTCTGAAGTTTACAAATCTAATAAGGAGTTATTAGGAAGCAACAAATATAGAATTGTAATAGTTCTTTTTTGAGTCACTTTTCAGAGCATAGCTGGTCTTTAAATTTTTCAGATTTTGATATAGCGTGCTTAGGAAAAATAAGCAAAAGACTGGAAATGAAGGAGTCCTAAATGTTAATACTGAGTCTGTCTCAAACTTTGAGTGAGGAAGAGAGATTCACACTTCTTTAAGGCCTAATATTGATAGTATTTAGCTGTCTCCCATGTTTGTTGTGAAGATGAATTGGTAAAGACATGTAAATATACAAAAATGTATAAATTATTTCCTGTTGTTCTACGCAGAAATTGCAATGAGTGAACAGTAAAGGTTGTGGATCCCCCAAAGCTTCCAAAAATACAGATTTAAAGTTTCATGTACATTATTCTTCTCATTTCACTTAGCAACCTTGGCAGAATCCTGTTTTCCTTTTGTCAGCAGGAGTAATCTATATTAGCTCAGGAAAAAGTAGAGAATTCACTAGTCAGAGTTGGGTTTGTATGATCTCTGCAAGAAAGGGAGTAAGTTTTATTTTGATTTATATGATAAATTCTAAATTTCAGACACTAGAAATTTTATGCTACAATTAGAAAACCTAGTTTATACCAAGTATTTTTTCCTTCTTCCCTCTTTTGCTTGAATTATCTATCAGTGGAAGTTTTCACATCATTATTGGCTAGGACAGTTTTTCATTTGTCAGTCAGCTACTCTTTGTTTAGAGGTTATTTTTTGTATTCTCTGTAAGAAGGAAATGACATGATTGTTGTGACTAGTATTCCTAGACCCTTTGGCCTATAAAACATGTTACATTTATTGTGCAAGTAATTGGTTAATTGGACAATAAATTTAGACATGCATGATAAATATGGCCAACCAGCCGCAAGGATGTTGCTTGAAAAGTGCTACTCAACCTTTTTCCCATGCAGGCTGGATGGGCAGTGCCTGATCTGACTGTGAGCCAGATGGTGGTCCCAATCCAGTGCCAGGAGCTGGCACCATGGCAACCATCTGGCCACACTGAGGGGTGCAGTGGGGCAGCTTGGCTCTGTGGGGGGGAGGGAGGGACATGACCCAGCCCCATGGGGAAAAGGGGACGTGGCCCAGTCCCAGGCTGGCCCCCCTGAGAAAAGGGGGTGTGGCCTGGTTCTGTGGGGGGGCATGGCTTGGCCCCAACAAGAAAAGGGGGCATGACCTGGCCCCAACCCAGCCCCATGGGGAAAAGGTGGCCTGGTCTGGCCCATGGAGGGTGGAGGAAGGGGATATGACCTGGCTCCAAACCAGCCCTGCAGGGAAAAGAGGGTGTGTCCTGGTTCACAGGGAGGAAAAGGACATGGTCTGGCCCTAATGGGAAAAGGGGACATGACCCAGCACTAACCTAGCCCCATAGGGAAAATGGAGCATGGCTTGGCATGTGGACTGCGAAAGGGAGGGGGTGTGGCCTGGCCCCAACAAGAAAACGAGGCATGTCCTGGCCCATGGAGGGGGGTGGGGAGGTGGAAGGGGATGTGACCCAGCCCTCCAGGGGAAGGGGCCATGGCTTGGCTCTCACCAGGTATGCAGGACTTGGGATTTAAGGATTTGGTAGTGGGGATGGTGGCCATATTAATGGAGATCACTCCCTCACTGCCAAATTTCCAGAGGCTCCACAGGCCATATGTGATGGCTCCACGGGCTGCATTTGGCCCACAGACCATAGGTGAACCCGCCTGGTACAGAGCATTTTTGTAGCAGGTTTGGATCAAGTTTTCATTTGTATGTGTGTTACATCACACACTGGGTAACAAGTCTTTGCTAGGTCCTCCAGCATCCTAAAGTGCACTGCTCCCTCCTCTGAGCCTCACCAGCCACCTGTCTGCCAATGCTGACAATCAGTTGATTGTTAACATCTGCATATGGAAGGTGGTTGGCACTGGGACTTCTGAGATAGTGGGCTCAAGCTTGCTATGCTGGGGGGTTTGGGGAGTCTATAACCACCCCAAAATTTGCCTTAGCCCCCCCATAGCCATCCCTCCTAGTGCCACCCCTGTCCAAGCCCCCTGCCTCTCCCCAGGCTGCTGCCACCCACCCTGTGCAGTTGAGCCTGCCCCAATACTGCCCACAGCCTGCAGAGGCACGGAGCCTTAAGTGGGCATGGTTAAAAAAATGAATAAGTATGTTTGGCCAGAAGATGTATAGCTTAGTCCCCCCAGTTTTCTGTCTAGTCCACCTCAGCCTCTTCCTCCCCTTGGGAAGAGGCTGGTGCTGCCCCTTGGTTGCAAGGCTTTTTGGTAGGGGGAGTTGAGGGGCTCCTCCTGCTAGGACCCTGGCAACCCCCAAGTCCAGAAGCCTTTCCTGTAAAATGCCAGGTTTCAGGAAGCCAGTTTGATCACGTAGCTTTTAGATGTCCCAGGGCACAGGAACCCAAGAATGGGTGGGATGCTCCCAGATCCCAGAATCTTGCGGTCCTAGAACTTCTGAAAAATGTGAGTGGAGCTGGGTGATCCTGGGGCTATTTCAGGGTCACTCAATAATCAACTGACTGTCAGATCCAGCCCTGGACAGCATGGAGTGTGGAACCTGCTGGGTGCACTTTTTAGGATGGTGCATAAACTTTCTTCAATCCCAGTTGTGCCATTTTAAAATGTTTGCCAGGGCCTTAGCCTATGACTGAAATCTATAACAACATGTTTGACCAGATCTAGAAATAAAATCTGGTCAAAATCTTAGCACTTGAACTGCTGTCTTACTATGAAGTCTAACAGATTTTCTTTTAAGCATCATACTCATAAATATCATTTTACTTGGAATACCTGTTTAATTTAATCTAAAGCAGACATTGGACTCCTATTTACTGTAGACAAGGCACTAAGGCGCAATATCTAATCCACTTCCAAACCTTTTCTGTGGGTAGCACAAAAAATATGTCTCTCACCGCAGAAGGGCCATCTGCATACACCCAGGGAGATGCATAGGTCTCCTGGTCTCTCAGTGAAGCACCTGATGTGTCCTCAGGGACCAAGTGTAGCTCACCCTGCAAAGAAGTGCAACTCTCCTGTTTTGACAGTGGCCAATCTTTGTTGATCCTAATCCTATAGGAAAGTATATAGTTGTCTTCTGTTCTTTCAGCTGGGATGAGGAAGGGGGGTTGGACCCACATCTACTTCCCAACAATGTGTCCTAGTCACTTGGCCATAAGTTAGATAGGACAGTCAGCCCACTGGAAAGCCAAAAGAGGAAACAGTCATGGGGCCAATGAGGAGGGCACTTGTTTTGGGGGAAGCCCTGAATTCTGATTCCCACTCCCTGCATTTTATTCACTGATTATCCAATGCAAAATGTAAAAAACCACATTGGGGGCACAACCTGGGAGTAGGGGTCAGAACCTAGGCCTCTATCTTAGGCCAGTGTCCTCCTCACAGGGACACACTAGGCCAGCTTCAACAGGAGTTACGGCTGCTTTTTGTATAACAACATAAATGTCTCTGTGATTTAGCAGTTGTTGCACATTTTGTATAAAATGCCCAAAGCTGCCAGAATTGCAGTTTAGAGGCAGATTAGGATTTGGTCCTAAGGTTTTGCTGCTGTCTTCTGTCTGTGCCCTTGATGCCATGGAATAGACAGGGGAGATACATACATCAAAATGAGAGGTGCCTTAGAAACAGAGGCAGAGGGACACATACCTCCTCCCTCAACTGAACAGTCTCTATGTTTCTGAATTAAAATTCTGGTCATTACATGGAGCCCATACAGCTGCAAAGGTTTTGATCTCTCTTTTCCTGGCAAGTGTAACGTTCAAGCAGACTAAAATCCTTGGATGAGTCAGGGCATGGTATTCCTTCCAGAACACAGAAGAGGCTCTCTTAAAGCTTTTATTTTAGGGATATCACAAAGTGATGTTGTCATAAAAACAAGGATGAGTTTTAAAAGGCTTACATGTCACTTTGGAGCTTTATGTCAGTGTGTCATAAAAGAGAGCCACATCCATGTGGAAAAATCACTTCTAATGTGAAAAACCTATATGCTGATTCATCACACAAAGTAAATTGAAGTCAGGCTGCCCATGAATTTCTGACTACTCTGAGCATTTTTTTAGCATTTCAACAAGGCTCATTTTATGTAAATTTTATGAAATTCTGAACAAATTCCCTCTCCTTCCATTATGAATCTATATGGTCACATGAGAAAAATACAGATGGAAGTAACTAACATCACACAAATGGTACAGAATAAAATGATAAGGGAAGAAGTCAAGAAATAACCCATGGTGAGACAATTTACTCAAGTGAATGGGATATAATTAAGACCTAAAGACAAGCAAACAAACTCTTTAGGTACTATGCTATGGCCAAGATTCAGAGGTCCATCCCTAAACTAAAATCCTTGGATGAGTCCAAGGATGGTGTAACAGGGAACCCTAGCCCTGTTACTAAGAAGCAGAGCGTCCTCTTTAACACCAGAGTCTTCTGAGCATAGCTTGCCAGGACAGCAGGGGTTAAAGGGTAGCCATGCAGGCTGGTCAGCTGACTGGGGGAGTGGTCACATGACTGTGTGGGAGTTCAGGTCAGGGCTATATAAGCCTTTGAGCTGAGCCAGCCAGGGGAGAGGGTGGTCAACCCAGGTTGTGGCTGAGAGTGGACTCCAAGAAACTGTGAAGCAGCCCTGCCAGTGAGAGTACCTGGCTGAGTGATCCAGGGGTAAGCAGGCTAGTTGCCTCTATTATTCTTTTTGCTTTGTTGTAGCCCAGGGGCTTAGTGTTTATGTTGAAGTTTAATGGTTTGTGGCTGAGGTTGTAGAGGAGGTGGAGGCTTCATTAGTGCCTGCAGGGACACAGCTTCAGGGTCCAGAGAGCCTAGTGCTGTAGGGGTGCAACTTTAGGAGCTAGATAGCATGGAGACTGTCATAACCCAAAGGTATGATTTTGTGTGTACTTCGGCACTAGAATTATTCCCTCTAAATTACAGCTTCGTTGCACGGTGGAGTTTTCTGCTGCAGAGGAGAACCCTGGTGCAAGGGAGAATTTCCCGCCAATTTGCAGCTTCCTTTGCAGGGTGCATTGCTCAAGTTGCAAGAGAAATGCACGGTGCAAAGGAGTTCCCACCACCCGCATGCAAATTTGTTCTCCGCTATTGGCTAGTT
>NW_005841991.1:1329453-1339100 GCF_000455745.1 Alligator sinensis
ACGATTGGCCTGTTAGCCATATAAGAGGTTTGAGCGGTTTCCGCCCAAGCCGAAGAGGACTCCACATCCATCTCGTGGGGACTCTGGGTACACGGCAGGGTAATAGAAACCCTGTGTGAGATTCAGAGGAGCTTGGCGACCTGATCCATCGCCCACCTCTTCCCGTCTTCGAGTGATAATTTTATAAGACGTATCTACGAAGTTTCTATTTCGGTGGTGCGCTTGTCTAGGGCATCTGGAGCTCTGTTTCCGTGGAGCCTAGCAAACTCCACGTGGTCATTCGTATTGTTTTGTCTGTAACCGCAACTCAAGCAAGTTTTCCAGCCTGCACCGCAACCATCTTCGGTGTAAGTAAACAATCTTTAAATCTACCATTACGAGTCCGTGCCTAATTCTAGCGTGACGCGCGTTCTCTCCGACCCCGCGTGCCCCGGCTGCTGGTCACAGCCTGCGCAGAGCACGAAAAAGGGCCTGGCTCGCTCCCGGCCGCACAGAGACGAGAGTCATATTGATTGGAGCTAGTGCCTCAAAGCTGGGCCCAACATAGTGGATCTGAGCTGGATGGCTTAGCTACATAAAAAAGGGGCAGAAGCTGCGTTGGCTGAGACCCCAGAGTGAGCAGAAGATGCAAATGACACCTGCAAGGAATGGGGCATGATAAGGGGAGGTTGGAGTCATGCAAATAGCCCTTGAGGCAGAAGCTCACTACCTCCAGATGTTTGTGAGCATAGACCGTATCTGGGAAGCCCTGGGGCAGCCTCCTCTTTGGGAACCAAAGAAACATCAAGACATGGCAGGAGAGTGGAAGGGAAGTCTTCCCAGAAGAAAACTCAAATATAAAGGGACTCTGGGATGCCCCCAGGCATTTCCAAATGCAGCTAAGGATGACACCCTGTTACAACTGGTTATACCCTCTAGGAAGAGAATGGCTAAAAATGGAGGGTGATGATGTCACCAAACCCCTTTGTGACAGGGTCTTATTCTATAAAGATTCCCCAGAGCTAAGCTGGCTCTTTTTTATGTAGCTTTGAAGAAGAAGGTACAAAGAAGGCCACAAAAAGGCAGTTTTAAAGCAACAGATTCACATAGGCATGGACACATGCAAAATAGTAATCAATTTAAAGAGGTTCACCTACTCAAGACAAAGAGGGAAATTTTTTAAAACTGTTTGCTACAGAATGAGATCATCATTTCATAGAACAGGAGCAAGGAAATGCAGTTGTTAGACCCTTTTTACCCTATCTTCATATGGGCAAAATACTGAAAAATAACACTTCTAACAAGGACACAAACAAAGCTGGAAGAATTCTTGCCTTATGGGTTTTGTTATGGTTTGGGCTCGTTCTGCAGAAATTTCCTCCCATTCTGTCTTTCTCTCATAGCAAGTTTTGAAATTCCTGTTCCTCAAAAAAATATAGTTTCCACGTGTTGAGGAACAGAATGAAGGTAAACGTGGCTTTTAGCCACCCTGGAGTCAGCCAAACTGAATTTTCCAGGCTGATTTTTCTCTTTTATTTCATATCTCTATGACTTTATTTATAGGTGGCCATGTTTCATGTGTTGCTATTTTGAATTTTGTATGCTAGGCTATAAGCAGGTTACTTAACCTGTGTGTCAGTCTGTGCTCTGCTTCCCAAACCAGTTTTATTCTTCACAACCTCCACCCCACCAAGTGCAAAACAAAACACAACCCAAACAAACAAAATCCCTTTGCTTCTTTCCAGACTTTGTTGGAAGTGGGGAGAGGTTAGCTCTGGGATAATACAGATTAAGAGGCAAAACTCTTAAGAGGAAGCTCTAGGTCCAATTTTGAGTGGACCACTGCGCTGTGATTAATAGACAAAGTCATTTCCAAAGTGCACCTAAATGTTAGGGCCGTACAAAACAGCACCGTTCTGTTTTGACTTCCATTTCAACGGGGCAGTGTTTTGTTTCAAGTTTTGTTTCATTTTGAAACAGCTGTTCTGTTTTTTTTTACTGAAACTGTTTTGCTATTTCGTTTCACCCATAGGCTATAATGGGGAAACACGAGACTGCCTATAACTTTGTCAGTTCGTGCTTGATTCAGATAAAACTGCAGGGATGGTAGCTCCTGCTGAGGCCACAAAGCCTACCAAGTTTCAAGGAGATAGGTGCAGGGGTTTCTGGGAAGCTGCACCTCAAGCTGCTGACAAGCAAAACTCGTGTCGTGTGTGTAAGGCACAGCCAGGCGAAAACTGCAGGCATGGTAGCCTCTGCTGAGGCCATGAAGCCTGCCAGGTTTCAAGGAGATAGGTGCAAGGCTTTCTGGGAAATTGCACCTGAGGCTGCTGACAAGATCAAGAAGGGAGGGAGTGTGCCCCTGTGCCCACTCCCAGGAGCAAGGCTGGGGGGGGGGGAGGGCAGGGGTGCCAGTCTGTGGGGGACACATGTGCCGGCTGGCCTGACAGGAGGTTTGCACACATAGGCCACCACCGCAACTCTGCCACTGCACCCTGCGCTACCACAGCCATCTGAACGGCTTTGTGAGAAAGTGGTGCAGAGCACGACAGTGGCAGCACGGTGGCAACCAGCATGTGCGGGTCACATACATGCTGCCTGGCTGGGGGGGGTGAAATAGGGGGCTTGCATGCAGCATCATGCCCCACAACCAGCTGCACAGCTCCATGGCAGTGTGGGGTGGTGGCGGCTGCATGCAGGCTGGGGGGGTTTTGCGGGCAAACGCTGCCATCATAGAGCCATGCCCTTTGCCCCTGGATCCTAGAGGTAAGTGGGGCTTGGGGGTTGTGGGGCAGGGCTGGGGATGATGGTTGGGGGCTGAGGGAGCAGAGGGTGCTGCCAGCCCCAGGCAGCACACCACAGCTGGGAGCATGGCCAGGAGGTGAGGGCAAGGGTGCCCCTCTGTAGGGGGTCTTTGCAGGCAAGCAATGCGGGGTACAGTGTGGTGGTGCCCACCATGTGTGAGCCGCATTCATGCTGCCCAGCCGCCTGCCCAGGGGAGGCTGGCATGTGGCTGGAGCACAGCTCCAGGGCTGACTGCAGCTGTGGTGAGGGATGGGGGTGCGGGGGGGGGCTCACACCTGGCGGCTGCTGCTGCTTATCTGGAGGGCTGTGACTACGGTGACAGCCGCTGCCTACAAAACCTCCCACTGCCACCTCAGAGCTGTGCCTGGAGCTGTGTGGTTGGCTGCTGGGTGGCAGTGGCAGCGTGGTGGTGGCTGGGCAGCACGCAGCCATCCCCACCACCACCCCGCACCACGCCGCTGGCTGCACAGCTCTGTGGTGGCAACGGGAGGGTTTGTAGGCAGGGGCAGGCCCCCCTCGCCCCGATTCGGAGCTATGCATCGCTTGCCTGCTAAGCCCCCCTGCAGAGGGGCACCCCTGCCCTCACCTCCTGGCCCTGCTCCCACCTGTGGTGTGCCGCCTGGGGCCAGCAGCACCCCCCCCCGTTCCCTCCGCCCCCCTCTTCCCCAGCCATGCCCCCTAGCCCCACTTCCCTCTTACCTCTATGCTCCAGGGGCGAAGGGTAAGTCTGAGCCTGAGCCCAGCCTTGGCTGCCTCAGAGGCTCAGGCTCTGCCCTCGCCCCTCTCCCTCCCCCTCCAGCCAGGGCTGGGAGTTTCCCACCCTTTCTGCAATTGGCTCTTGCAGGCTGGAGCCTGCAAGAGCTCTTTGCAGAAGTGGAGAATCTGCAGATTTCTCTGCTAAAAGGGGAAATCCGTGGTTTTCTCCATTTTTCCGTGGGAAATAGAAAACCCGGATCCCTGGCAATAACTTAGTAAGCAGCATAGTAGCACCAGCAGCATCTCAGGCAGCCAAACTGTATGAGAGTCTTTCTTTTCTCTCCTGCAGGAACTTCTTCTCCAGCTTTTGTGTTAAGGCGCATCCTCATTGTGTGACTGTGTGCCTGTGTGTGTGTTAAGGTGCACCCTCACTGGTGCTGGGGCCTCTACATGACATGGTAGTGTGCCCTGATGAGGCCTCCTCCTCCCCTACAGCCTCAGTGTGGTCCACCACTTTAAATGACAACAGGTAATAACTTAGTAAGCAGCACAGTAGCACCAGCAGCATCAAAGGCAGCCAAACTGTCACAGACTACAGCCTTTCTTTCCCTTCCTGCAGGAGCTTCTTCTCCAGCAGCTGCCAGAGAACTCTCCCTGCCAGCCCCAGCCCTGGGGCTTAGATGTGCCCAGGGCCCTGCGTGCTTTTGGTCAGGTGCTAGGGGTGTTGGTCTAAGAATGTGGCACTGGCAGGTGAGGTCCTTTCCTTTGGGTCAATCTAATCTGGTATGTTTTAGCAGACCAACTGAATAGTTAGTTACAGAAATATATCTTAGCAAGCTTTTGGGTTGAAAAACCCTTTGTTATGCTGAGGAAACACCTGCAGTTGGTGTGTGTGTGTGCTATTCCTGGATGGAAGGAATAGTAAAGAAGCCAGAGGCTGGCATGCAGTGCAGGCAAGAAAGACAGGCAGTGAAAAAGTGGAGAGGTACCTGGGGAGTCAGATGTCTGGCAGGTTGTAGTGTGTCATAAATCCAATGTCTATATTGAGTCCATGACTTTCTGTACCTAGGAGGTTGATGAAGTGAAGTTCATAGGCCCAGCTCTGAAAAGTGATTTGTAAATTCAAACAAACACCAAACCATGCTAACCTAACCTCATCACCAGGAGCCAACTTCCTACAGCTCAAAACACCAAACCTGCCAACAATCTCCAGTACCCCCACAAACTGCACATCAGAATCTATTGAAGACAAGAATACACAACTACCTGTGGGGGCACATTCCTCACAAAAAGAACCACTCTGTCTCTAGTCTCTCAGGCCTGATCCTGAAAGGGAATTTACAAACCACTTTTCATCAGCCTCCTAGGTAGTAGGTACAGAAACTCATGGACTCAATATAGACAGTGGAATTCTGACACACTACAACCTGCCAGACATCTGACTCCCCAGGTACCTCTCCACTTTTACCTGCACTGCTACATCCCCCTTCCCCTCCCATCCTAGCCTGTCCCTTACCCCCTGACACCTCCTTTTCCATTTTCACTGACTGGCTTTCTTGCCTGCTTTACATGCCAGCCTCTGGCTTCTTTACTATTCCTTCCATCCAGGAACAGCACACACACCGCCACCCGCCCCCCAACTGCAGGTGCTTCCTCAGCCTGACAAAGGGTTTTTTCAACCCGAAAGCTGGCATCCCAGGCAGCCAAGCTGAGCTCACCTGAAGCCTCACAAATCCACTGCAACCAGCAAGCCTAAGGCCTGTCAAAAATCTCTCCCTCTAAAGAATTCTGACCCCTGAATGTAAAAAGAACAGAATACAATGAAGTATATGAAACTATACCCCCTCATGGATATTGTATGCATCACTCTGCTATGCATTAGGTGTGTGCGAAACGGGCTGTATTCAATTTGGATTTGGCCCGAATCAGAGACAGTGATTCGATTAGTTGATTTGGATCACCGTCCCCGATTCAATTCAGCCAAATCCGAAGACTCAATACTGATTCAGAGAATCAGTGATTTGGCCATAGACACAGCTTTAAATATTTTTTCTACATTCCTTGAGGTACCAGGTGTGGCTGATGAATGCTGCAATGGCGGGGCAGATGGAGTGTTTTACAGGAGTATGGGGGTCCCTTGTGTGCTTGGTGGTGAACCCAGAAGTGGACTGGAAGTACTTCCGGTCCACTTCCAGGTCCGCTGGGGAGTGCTCAGGCGACCCCCCCCCCAGCTTGGCAATCAGCTCCAGGGGGACCCTTGGTGCCCCCCCAGGCCCAGAAATGCTTCTGGTCCACTTCCAGGTCTGCTGCTGAGCGCGCTGGGGACCCCCCCACACTCTTGTGGGACACTCCATCTGCCCCACCTTCGCAGCTTTCATGAGACGCCTGGTACCTTGAGGTATGTAGAAAAAACATTTAATGCTGTGTCTATGGCCAAATCGCCGAATCTTTCCAAATTGATTTGGAGGGTTCTGATTCGATTTGGAGAGATTAAAGGGTCTCCTGATTTGGTTCGGATTCGGAGATTTAGCCACTGAATCAGGCCGAATCTCCGCTGAATTGAATCAGGGACCGAAGCTTTGCACAGCCCTACTGTACATACATGCTGCCCTCTGAAATATCCAGTCAGTTCTTTTAGCTGTATCAAAACAAAGCTTCCAAGACACTGTAAGTTGAACACCATTTATGATAAGAATGATGCCCCAGCAAAGAAAAAATAGGCTTCCTATAAATGTGCTTGCTCATGCTCTTATTAGAATGTGTTGGAGCAGACTCAATTAGTGGATTAAGACTCGATTAATCAAGTCTGCTTCACGTTCTAATTAGAATGCTCCAGCATCACCTTGCTGTCACCCCAGTATTTTAGACACATATATACATACACACATAAGCAATCTAGGCTGGTATTTGACCTTGGACTAAACAGTTATTAAAAGCATATTTGTCTTATTTA
Organism: Alligator sinensis; assembly: GCF_000455745.1. Taxonomy (NCBI): domain Eukaryota; kingdom Metazoa; phylum Chordata; order Crocodylia; family Alligatoridae; genus Alligator; species Alligator sinensis. The sequence goes on from NW_005841991.1 coordinate 1,335,887, forward strand.
GAAGAGGCAACATTTCTTTAAACACCTTCAAAATCCTACTCTAGACAAAGCCTTTGAGATAGCCAGTGACTGGTACAGACTTCGGGGGCTTTTGCCTTTCTCTGTAGCAGGTGGCATGGCCCTTTTCCCTGGGTTCTCTTAAGCACATTTTAACAATTTTTCCAGCAGCAGGACATTGGTCACTGTGGTCCCTCTACTTTACCTTTGGCAAATTAGTGTGTTACGTCTTGTGGTTGTGTGAGGCCTGACTGTGTAGTTTTGCTAATAGCTTAAGTTTTGCTAATAGGTTAGCTGATTTGTATAGGATAGTTTGGATAGGAATGATCCTGCCTCAGGCATGGGATTGGACTAGATGACCTATGGAAGTCCCTTCCAGCCCTATTTCTTTATGATTCTCATGATAGAGAGGGCTTCATCTCCTTCCTCGCAAGAAAATTTGTGGTCCTCAAACAGGTCATTCCTCATTATAGATTGGACCTCTCTAGATATTTCTGATGTCTGGAGACAAGTGCCTTGCAACTGAAGTGGCCATGGAAAATGAAAGACTATTTGTATCATTCAGGGAAGCATGTAAATAAGTTCTAGCTATTAAACAGTCTTTTGTGATTAATGACTGAAACTGCCCCCTGTGTTCTTGAGACAAACTGTCATTAAACTCCATGAACCTGTTGTAGTTGAGAAACCATAGCACACTACAAGTACCTGATAATTACATATTCTACGCTGTAAGAATGCAGATGAGTAATTTTCATGACTAAACAGGTCTAATTGTTTCAGATTCTTTCTGGCTTGAGTCATTTTTAAAATGGTATTACCTGCTCTTTTCATCTGCAGCAGCTACAAGAGAGTCTGGCATCACATGGGAATATAAATACTTTGTCACTTCAGAAGGTGTATACTACTTTTGTCAGCCTTTTCAGATGTTAGAGTGAAGGTAGCTGAAATCTGCCATATATTTTTGGAAGGTTCTAAAAGGGTCTTGCTGATTGGAAGAGCAACTCATTTTAGTATGGATGTTAGCAGATTAACATGTAGGACTGGAAAAGAGTCTTCTGCTCTTTTCATAAATTCTTAAAAACTCCTATTGTAATCCAGATTAGACTGTTTTGAAGGGATCAGAGAGACAAAGATGAGATAAGCATTAAATTTCTCCCATGAGCTTGGAATATGCTGACGGAATGTAAAATAGATGGTGTGACTAACACAGAAAGAGACCAATCAGTGATAGCCATGGTTCAAGAGTCGTCAGGAAGGAAGAAGCAGAGACTTGAGAGTAACAAAGGGTCCTCTGCCCATGTCCCTCCCTGTCCTTCTCCATCTCCCTATTTCTGTCCTCGTCCCCTGGGAGGGGTCCCTGAGGCCACCCTGGACAGAGGGCACACCACCAGCCCATCTCATCCACCTCACTGGAGGGGGAGTGTGGGTCTCAGCATCCCACCTCCAGGCTGCTGATATACTGACATCTGACACCTAAGAGAGAGCCTCAGAGTGAAGACTGTGTCCTGGCCAGGTGTACTTTGGCTCTGACGACAGCCCTAGAATTGGTAGCTATAGAATTGCTTGATTGTATTTTTTTATTGTTATCGCTAACAATATTGGTATTGATATTGGTATCAATACATTTTGATATTGAAACAATATTGATATAGGTATCAATAAATTTGCCTGTTATCAAATGGAAAGATCATGGTGGGTCTCCCTCCCCCCAGAACAAGGCATCTGGGTCCTAAATCCAGGGTGAACAGCACCACCTGTTGATCAGGCAGGACAATGGGTGACATGTTCTCTGCTAGAGATGTACCCCTGAGAATCACTGCTTTATTGTGACTCAGTCTTCCAGGTAAGATGACACTATATTACAAAAGTTGGTGGATTTTCAGGGACTTGGACAGGGTGGAATAGGATCTAGCCCCTTATGCTCTGTTTCAAGCAATGGGCAGCAAGAAGAAACTAAGTTGTATTTGGTCTTGCACTGCCCTTTCTACCTTTGATCCAAGACAAGAGAATTCTCAGTGTAGCCATGCAGACTGAATGGATGCTACTAGCCAAACACCTCTTCTCTCAGGGTGTACATGGGCGTACCTATACCCAGAATGGAATACATGTATGGAAAAGAACTGGAAAAAGAATGTCAGACTTTCTCCAGACCTTGCTTTGGAGTCCTGAGGTCTGTAACCACTCTAGAGGGGATCCACCCTTAGGCAAAGATCTTTGCAACTATCTCTCGTGTACCAAGAGTTGTCCAGACTAAATCTACACAGCTGTGGATTACCTGTGTAATAAGTGAGAAGAGAACTTGACAAGATTAAAAACTTTCTTTCATAGTACTGTTTGACCTTTGATCATAAAAATCCAGTAACACTTGATGTGATGGCTTCTAGCCATTGACTGATAAACATTTATTTTGAATTAATCTTACAGACCCAATTCGGGACTCTAGGATGAAATACCTTAATTATATTGAAAGTCAGTCATCTTGGACTTTCTTTGTGTAAAATCTATGATCCCTGTCCTGGTGCTATTCCACGCAGAATATGCTTTTGGGATCAGATAAGTCCTCCCACCCATTTAAATGCAAATAACGTCACTACACTGAATCTTGGCCTGTCCCTGCTGAAGTGGCTTGATTTTGAAGGCAATAGGGAGACTCAAAACACTAATGGAACTAGGAAGAGTATGAGGTCATGAAACAGCCAGAGTTTTTAGAGTGAAGTATTTTTTTTGTGCACAGAAGATAGTGTATAACAGTGGTTCTCAACCTTTTTGGACTCAAGGCCCTCTTCACTCCTGATCTGCAGCACTCCTGATTACAGCCCCCTGCCCCTGCTAGTGCCCCTCACTCCCAACCCACAGCTCCTCACCCCCACAGCCCTGATGGTGTCCCTCACTCCTGACTCCTGTGGTGGGGTGGGCAGGGGGCAAGGGTATAGCCCAGCTGTCACTACTCCCCTTAGGTAGCTCATGCTGCCCTCCACCCCACCTCCCCTCCAGCGGTGAGAGGAAGTGAGGGCAGTACGGCCCCCACTAGTCGTTTTATCTCTCCTGCTGCTGGTAGTGCAGCTGGTGTGGAGGTCCTGGCAGTGGCAGCAACAAGTATTGCCACCCAGCTCTGCCCTCTCATGGCAGGTCCCACTGGCTGGTCCACTCAGGCTGCAGCCCCATACCTGCTGTAGGTACAGAAATCGGGGGTGGGGGGTGGAGCATATGCCCCCCC
>NW_005841991.1:1339110-1342847 GCF_000455745.1 Alligator sinensis
TCCTCCCCCCCAAATTACCTGTGCTGTGGGAGCTGCTTTCCACTGCTGCCTGGCTGTCATGTGCATGTGTGCATGCACATGCATGCACATGGTGCCCCCTGCCATATCGGCCTCCTTCTGCTTCCCACAGTCCCTTGCAGGCTGGAACACTGTCAGCCTGCAAGGGGAAACCCATGTTTTTCTCTTTTAAAGGAGAAAATCTATGTTTTTCCGTGAACCTGGCGGTGGCAGTGATAGTGGGCTCAGCTTGGGCATTGGCTGCTCCAGCTGACCAAGGAGATCATGACTTCACCAGATCCACAGCCCCTACAGACCCCTTGAAACCTGCTTGCACCCCTCCAGGGGGGTCACAGATCCCCGGTTGAGGATTGCTGGTGTATAACATCACAGGCCAGGATCACCTCTCTACCTGATATTGTTGTCCTCCAGAGTTAATACCCTTTATGAACTGAGGCACAACTGAAAAACCTGTGTAGCAGCATTAAAATTGTACTCATCTGAAGGGATAGGAAGGGCTGCCTTGCAGAGGGACAGTGTGAAGAGAGAGAGTTTGCCCCAGTAGGGACATTTTTTGCCCTGAGGGTGAGTAAAGCTGCTTTGGAGACAGCCGTCTTTGAAGTGGGAGGAGTGATGTAACCCCAGCAGGGGTTTGAATGAGAGGGACGTTAGCAAAAGCCTGGGAAGAGTCGTGGCCTGGGATTTGCTGAGAAGGCTTGTTTAAAAGCGGGGAGCAGTTTTTCTATGGAGAGGAGAACAACAGGGGAAGAGAGACAGGCTGGAGGCCAGGAAAAGGACCTCACTACAGCCGTCTGTCAGACAGCCCCTGTTGGAGCCCTGCAGGGATAGCGGAGAGGCTGCACCAGAGAGACACAATATATCCTTTCTTCCTCTTATCCCCCTTGGAGCCCTGCTGGGGCAGGCACAAAAGAGGACCTGCCTGTCAGGAGACCCCGAGCCTGGGAAGACCCTCCTACAAGCCCGTGTGGTGTGGGTGAGCACAGGAGGGAAGGGGGATACAGGACCAGGGGGAGACTGCCCTGATTTGTTCTGTGAGTGAGACAGCACCCAAGGAGGGGCAGGTTGTGTGTGCCAGAGGGAGCACTGGGCTAGAGGGGGCAGGGGACCATCCCAGCCCACCAGAAGCCCTGGGGCAGGCAGAGCCCAGGGAGGGGCTGCATTTGCCAGGTGGGGTGAGGGTGTGCTTGGCCGGGGAACTGGTACAACCTGCAGCCCAGACACTGCTCCCTGCTGTGCCAGGGGACAAGGGTCGGGGCAAGAATAAGCTCTCTTGCAGGGATCGCAGAGGGGAAGCCACTGCCTACTGCCCTGAGACCCCTGGAGCTCATAAGAGAGATGCCAGCAGCAGGGACCTGCCCACGGCTCCTGTGCCAGGGACACAGAAGCAGCCCTGCTCCCTGAGAAACCAAGCAGAGTGGCAGTGTACACAGGGTCCTTATAGTTACCCTGGAGCATACAAGTTATAGACTGTGTGTGTAAATAGGTTATTGATGGTTTATTAGTTGGTGTATGTATTTATTTATTTGCTCTTTATTTATCATGGGTAATTTGTATGCCTTGCCCTGGTGTAATATATATTTGAGAAGCATGAACCCTTAAGTCACCATTGCCGAGTAATGTTGTGTAACATTATTTGTGTTATTGTATTAGTTATATGTTATCTTGTAAATAATTAAATTCTGTAAATAGTTGAAAATGGTCTGCAAGGTTGTTTTGATTGTCAGGGGAGGTGCTCCACTTGGGGACTCTGTAGCAGCTAACCAGGGAGCTGAGCAGGGCTACCGGCTACTGGGTACCCCAGGATCCTACTATTCAGGTGAGGGCATGGGTAGCGTTGCACCCAGGGTTACACCTGTCAAAGGGTATCTTAAGGAATTCATGTTACTCCCATTTTGTGTTCTAGTTTTTCCAAGTGAGACACTACCTCATCTTCCTCAAAAGCAGAATCCTCACTGGTGGCTCTAAGGAGTTAACACATTTGAAATTCCAGCCATGGCAGCTACAAAATAAAGTGACTTAGGCCAAAGATTTAAGCTTTGGAATAATTTGGAAATTGGCTTCATAGGACTACTGCCGAAACATACAATGAACCACAAGCTAGGTTAGGAACAGAAGTTACATTTGTCCCTGGACAAGTTGTGCCAGAGTTTGCTTCAGAACAGAAATATCTGGGGATTGGGGTGTACACACATCACCCTTCTAATCAGGGTGTAATAAGTGGCTGAACGCACTGCTGTTTTTCTACGTTCACTGAATGATACATTCCTGGGACAACCATTCAGACATACTCTGTGATGTTCTGGGATAAACTGTTAGTACTTTTTATCCTGTGAACATTTTTGGATTCATGCCAGGCCAATGGATATGAATGTCTGAAAAACATGATGTCTGTTTGTAGCCCCTTGTCAAGAACAGAAGACCAAGCACTTCAATCATTTCATCTGGTGTTCTCAAAAGCAGCAGAACTCAGCTTCATTCCTACTTAGAACCACCATAAAATAACTGTCAGAAGAAGAAAGTTTTGATCATATATTACTGCTTTATAGCAGTCCAGTCAGAAAGCTCAATGAAGGATAACGGTGAAAATCTTTTAACATACTTCGGTACACTTGTGCAATTCTAGTTCAGCAATATCCAACAGTCAAGAGTGACGTTTGCCAAGGAGACAGTGACTCAAAAAAACTGACCAAGTTACATTCTAAATTAATCTTAATATGGAAAATATGCTCTTGAAAGAGAAATCTTCATTGTCTTTTAAAGATCAGGAACACTGGCATTTCTATTACCCTCTCTCAAGAGACATTAGGAAATACAACAGGGAACAGAAGTAGTATTAGAATTGCTAACAATGGGTACAATGTTAAACAAGACAAACACTAGGGCTGTGCAAAATGCCTGCGTTTCATTTTGGTTTTGGAGGGACAGTGTTTAGATTCAGTGTCTCATAGGGCTGTCCAAAATGGTTGTTTCTTTCTGTTTTGGATTTGGTGTTTCAGAGGGACAGTGATTCATTTTGGTGTTTTGAATCACTGTTCTGTTTCATTTTGGCCAAAACTGTTGCAGAGCTGTTTCGGAATTTCGACGGTGTTTCGGCCATGGGCTATAATGGAGAATCACAAAACTGCCTATAACTTTGTCATTCCTTGCCTGACTCAGATGAAACTTACAGGGATACTAGCCCCTTCTGAGGCCATGAAGCCTGCCAAGTTTCAAGGAGATAGTTGCAGGGGTTTCTGGAAAACTCAAACTGTTCAAAACAAAACTAGTATCACTTGCTGGCAGCGGTAGCACGCTGTCATCCTGCATGCAGATCTGGGGGCCTGCTTTCCCCAGGAGGAGTCTGGTATAGCCCCACAACCCTTCTGGGGGGTGCGGGCCCCCGGATCTGTGCACGGGATGACAGCAGGTTGCCACTGCCGGCTGAAGCCAGCACCAGCACCGGGTTCTTCCCGGCACTCGGTGCAGGCTGCACCAGCAGACTCGGGTGCTGGTGCTGGCCCCAGGCTGCACCAGCAGACTCGGGTGCTGGCGCTGGCCCCAGCCAGCAGCAGCAGCCTGCTGTCATCTGCATGTTCTGCAGCTGGTGAGTGTACAGCTTTAAAAAAAAACACACATTCATTAGATTTGGCAGTGGCAATTGGGGCCTCTGAGGGTTCGTGGCAGAGCCTCGCCATGCAGCAGGGGGCCGCAGGGATTGCCCCCCCCCCCCCGCCATATTG
>NW_005841991.1:1342859-1354931 GCF_000455745.1 Alligator sinensis
CAGCAGGGCACATGTGCTGCCTGGGAGCTGGGGTGGATCCACCTGTCAGCCAGAGCTCCTGGTTTGATTCCCCAGCTCTCTGATCATTCCCCCAGCTCTTCCTGGGGGACATGGCCCCCAGATCTGCACATGGGGTTTCAGCAGGCTGCTGCTGCCAGCTGGAGAAATAGCCCAGAGCCGCTGCTATCACCAGCTGGCAGCGGCAGCCTGCTGTCATTCCGTATTATCTGGGGGGCCTGAAAATTTCCAAAACATTTCAGATGGCCTGTTTCATTTTGGAGCTGTTTCGGAGCCCTGAGTTTCGTTTTGGATTCAGTATTTTGACCGTTGAAACGCTTGAATCCAAAATGAAATGGCCGCCAAAATTTTGCACAGCCCTAACAAACACCACTTATTAAAAACATCCTCATAAGACTATTCCTCTTCCTGCTTGGATGGATTTGTTAAACTCTAGAGAAAAGAAAAAACACAAAATTCAGGCACCTGCGGTGAGCTGCATTATGAATGTAGCTTTTGTGATTTTCCCTTTCCTCACTGGTGGTGTATTAAAGTACACCATACGAACATGTCAGTGGATAGCAATCTTTATTAACATGTGGTACTTACTTATCTCCCACAATTCCCAAGTTGATTGTTGGGTAGCCATGTTCTTGGATTGTAGCTAGGAGAGTCGAACGATTGCTGTCTCGGATCTTTCCTGGTAAGAGGTCATCTTCAGGGTTCAATAGCTATAAAACCACATACATCAGTATCCTCAGTACTTTTGTGCACTTGAAATTTCCAGCTCCTGAGATTGGATAATGTTTCTACTGACAGGCACCTATGGCAAGTAAGTTATTTCATACACTGATCTAAGCAGATTCTGAGAGTTTAGAGACTATTCAGCAGCATATAACTAAAAGATATATGGCTGAGTCACGGGTAATGCCAAAAAGTAAGTTCTTCTAGGATTCCCTTTTCAATTGTTTTGATGGGTATGTCTATATAGCATAATGTGGTGCCAGCTAGAGCTTGGAACTCTGCCCAGGCTAATATATACTGCATCTCACCAGGGCTATTAAGACTAGGTGGAGTTCTGCACTCATGGATGTATACAGCTTCTGATAGGAGAGCTAGCTTATTCAGCAAACTTGGGTATCTCTGCACAGCACTGAATTGTGCGTTGGCATAATCAACAGATCCACGTCTGCAAACTTCTTTTCCTCATATCATATAAACCAACCTCATAGTATAAATCAAAACACAAGCTCTGAATTTGCAACTAATCAAGTTGATGGATATATCGAGTGATTCTGATTACTGAAAAGTCAAGGATGTTAATCTAAGGCTGCTGATGCAGGAGTAATAAGGTCTATTGTTTATTCACTTAGACAGATTTTAAATGTGGCAACCTACGATGGACTAGCACAGTTGTTTTCAACCTCTTTAGACTCAAGGCACCCCTCAGAAAATGCCAGTCCTCAATCAGGTTGTCTCATTATTCCAGAATAGTTACAGAGGACAGTGATTCAAAAGGAGTTGCTCTTATTGCTAGGGTAGGCAGAGTACACTACAAGCCTGACTCTACTGCTAACACTCCTTCTGAGCAGTAGGACGACTGACTGGGTCAGGACTGGAAATGTCAATTCTATGCCTACTGAGAAGTCCCTAAAATAAGGTTTGCTTTAAGTTCACTAGAGCAGTGCAAATGGACAATGGATATGACCCAGGTTCTTGTTAGAGATTCAAATATCTCTGACTACATCAGAAGAAAGTGAGAGTTACAGGAGCTTAGTACCTGCAGTAAAACAGGCCCATTTGGAATTAAGATGGGAATTGCTATTCAAAATTCTACTTCTGTGCCTGCAGAAGAAAGACACAGAAAAGATACTTTCTTACCTCATTCCCTGTTGACATGACTGCAACAACTGGAAATTTATTAACTTCTACTTCTGTGACTCCAACAGTTGCTAAGAGACCAATCTCTGATGGACCCATGTGGGTTCCCTTAGCCAGCACACATTCACCTCTTTTAATGTCATGTCCTATAGGTCTGAAAATTATAGCACACAAGAAAGGAAAGAAAAAGAGAATACCATTGAAAATGACATGCACTAGTTGGTCAGGTTTCAAGCGAACAGTGCGTCTCCCTATGGCAGTCATATTTTTTTAAATATCCATGCTTTTTATGGGAAAACAGTATCTTGAAAATATATTGTAAACTGTATATTTAAAGAAGTATTCTTAAAATGAGGATTTTTAACAAACCTGATATCTTGGCCTGGTCGAGCCTGCACAAGAATTCGAACCTCTAGCTCTTCAGTGCCCTATAAAAAAAGAGGTTGCACAAGTTCAAATGTGTTAAACAAAATTAATCGGCTTTTATTTCTCATCATTCTATACAATTTATTTATGGTTCACAAATGATCATGCCACTCTTTGATGTGTTTGCTGCAATGATTGCTTTGTCACATTATGGCCGAAGTATCACCTAGTTTCTCTTTATCTGCTCATCAAGAGCTCATCACAATATGTGCTCCAAGTTAAAGAGTTTACAATAATTATTTCTTATCTGAGCTCATCAAAAAGGACCTGCTTTGAATACATTGCTTGCTTGCCTGTTTTATGACTGAATGTTCAGTTATCTTTCTCATGCAATATACTAAGGTTCTTTGTTGATTTTGTCTATCATGGGAATTCTTTCCCCTTCTGATGTGCTCAAAAGTAATTTCAGAAATAGCATCTACGGAACAAATCAAGAAGCATGGCAAAAAATGTGGCACTGCAGTTATGGATAAGTAGTAAGAAAATATCCACCTTGCCAACTACTCATGTGTCCAAATTTTCAGGGGTTATTTGCATTTATGCAGTGCAAAGATCTCTTCTCCTCCTGGGAACTATGAACATATCTGAGCGTAGTTAATACATCATGTTTATGGACTTTGAATAGGACAGTGGCAGGAAAATTTGAGGCCTACTTTCTATTAGAGCTTTTGAATTCACATATTCAAGATTTCAATGCTCTGGTGGTTTGCTCAACCACCAATGAATCCATTTGAACATTTTAACTTACGGACAATGTGATTCGTATTATAAATATTTAACTTTATACGCCCTGTGAGTGGGTGGGTGATAAATATACTCAGCTCTGGAAAAGTGGCAGTCTGTCAGCAACACTGAATTTATACTATACTTAGAATGGAGCAGAATTTTGTTTTATATCAATGCCTTTCATATTTGTAGTGCTTCAAAGCCATGAGTCAGACACGGGTTTTGCAAGGCAAACAAACATTTAGAAATAACTACCCTGCTGTATGTGACATTAGAGTTTGGTTTTCATTGCTGGACTCGTCAGTGGGGCTTTTCTTTACTTTTATTAAAAGGACCCATTGACTGTTATTTTCATCACAGCAGAGAGGTCCTGTATATGAGATCAGATTCTTCTGACCACTAGTATTCATTGGAGCCATATGTATGCTCTGAATGTCTTTTAATACTTAATGGGCAGAGAAGGTGGAACCATTTCTCAGATTCTTTGCCATTTTAGGATCCAAGTGGTATAAACCTTGTAGTACAGTCCCCGCCACTTAAAACATGCGTGATTAACATGGTTTCCATTTACATTGAGCAAAATGGCTTAGGTCTGAGGAGTTGAAGAGAAAATTTACAGGAAGCTCCAGTTAAGGGTAGAAATAAAGAATTATCTGGGGATTTTTCTTTTGGTGGCGTGAAGTCAAATCATTTCCCACTAGATGTGACTCTGGAAGAAGGCAAGCTCACCTGAAGGACAAAGTAGAGGGATTTCTGATATATCCCAGAAGGTGTTTTCAAGTCCCAAGCTAGAAGCACAGCCTGTATCAGAGGCAGTCAGGCAAGAACCTTATAATGGGACTGGGCTACCTTCATGAGGTTTGATTCTTTACTATTGAGACAACAAGGATTTTAGTGATGATTTCAAAGAAAGCAACAGAAAGCCCACAATCCAGAAAACAGGATGGGGAGTTACAGAGGCATACTGGATAGTTTTGTCTGGAATTTACAGATTGTTCAACTGCATGGAAGATACGTGGCCAGAAACTCAAAAGATATGGGCTATTTTGCTTGAACAAAAATCTTGTAAATAAATCAAAAAACCTCAGAGGGAATTCTTTCTTTTTCTCATCATTTCTTTTGCTAATCTAGAGCATTATATAAACTTTCTCTTCAGAGGCTCAGATCTTGGCCCAGGCAGAGACATATTTAACATGACCATTTGTTGCATTTCTTCCCTCCCATGATGGAAGAAAAGGACTCTGTTCGCCAAACATCAACCTTTTCCTCCTCCATATTTTTCTTGGTTACATAATGAAGGAATATTCTTTTGGGCAATATGCTTCTCTCTACCTTCCTATTTTGATAGGTTCTATTTTTCCTGTAATACCACCTTTTAAATGATGGATAGGCACTGTCACATAGTCTAGGGCAAACGTTAATAAAATCCAGTGACAGCTTGTGTTTGATCCCTACTGACTCTAACGGAGAGATGCTACCTGAACTGTTGTTCTGGTAACATAAGGAAAAGCACCGAAGCTGTAGAGGTCATCATATGTTTCCACTAACAGGAGAGGCAGTTAAGTCAGAATAACTTTCTTCATGCATTGACTCAGGCTAAGAACACTGAAAGAGGCTGTCAGCACCACCACTTTAATTACCACTACCTCAACAATCCAATAAATGATTGAGGCTCCCTGTAGATATGCTGCTAATATAGATTGGCAAGTTCTCAAAGCGTAACAAGTTTACTACATCTCAGTGCAATACATCTTTTGTCTCTTCCTGCTTCAGTATACTGGAAGAGACAAAAGACCTTCAGTAAGCCTGCATGGACTAGGATATTACCTATAGTAGGAATATTGAGAGGTCTATGACATTTCAAGATAAGGAGTCAGGTCATTGGAGTTAGTGAGGTTGGTCATTTTGACTCCTTGTGGATATGGTACCCCAGTCTCAAAAAAAAAGGAGAAAGGTTATGAAATACTGCTCCTTTTGAGACTTTCTCTGCAATCCCTGGTATCATGTTATTGCAAACAGAAGTGAAGCAAAGTAAGTTTTTAATAATGACTCACATCATCTGATTCCCTGATGAGTTCTGTATCTTCCACTTGTACCACAGCATCAGCACCGCAGGGGATTGGAGCACCTGTTGTAACTCGCATTACCTGACCAGGCATCACAGTCTGAGTTGGCTGGAAAATACAAACAAGAAAGGCAAATGAGAACTCACTTGGTTACATTAGATATTAGGAAGAGCTCTCTGTGAGGGTGGCTTAGCAACGGAACATGCTTAGATATGCAGTCTCCATCGCTGGAAGTTTTTAAGTGCAGGTTAGACAAACATTTGTCTGGGATGGTTTAGATGGGAACAATTCTGTCTTGAGTTGGGGGGGGGGGGGGGGGGTTGGAAGTCCTTTCCAGCTCCATTTTCTTTGATTTCATGAGTTTATAAATTTAAAAAGGGAAAGGGAAAACCTCAAAGTGTTTAAAAATTCTGAGACAATTTGGAATGAAAACATCCATATATAGTAAGGCTTATTTTCCGTGTACTGTTGATGCACTATTATTGTCATGAATAAGAGAAAAACCCCATGTAATTAAACAAGAATAACTTACAGATTCATATCTGGCTCAGGTATTAATGGTTTACATGCATTACCATATGATGGATGCATGAAATGAGCTAGTGGTTTCAGTCCTGTTCTCAGTGGAGGGTTGTCCACAAAAACATTGATCACAATGGGTAAAAAACTGGCATGCTTCTCAGCAAAAGATTCAAACAACATAGCTGGGTTTTGTAAATAATGGTTATCAACCCCAATTTGACCCTACCCTGTGCCTAAGGTTTCAGAGAGCTGGTAGCACATGGGCTTGAGCTACTCAGTCATTTGCATCAAATTCAATAGGAACTGAAAGACCACCTCCAGGCCGCTGAGGACACTGATGACTATTATGCTGACTAACATTCATCAGACAGCCCAGCTTTGCAACAGGGGTTAGGTGTGGTTGTCTACACAAAATCCTTACCTCTGTATATCTTTCAGGCGAGATGGATTTGTGTTACCTGGGATCTTTTTAGATTATCCAACAGACATAATCACCCAATTACCCCAGTCACATTTGAGTTCTGCCTGCCAGACATGTTGAAGTTGCAACCAGTTTTCCTTGCATTGCTTTTGAAACCCTACAGTAAAAAATTTCCCCTGATGGGGGAGGGGTATCCTCCATTCCCACATTACAATACAGGTAATGTGGTATGAGAAGCCTGACTCAGAATTCATTCAGGGAAGACTTTGGTACCTTATTAGAAGGTGATATGCCCACTGATTAATCCTGAGAGCCAATATATGACATCCACACTCCTGACCTAGTACAAGAGAACCCTGAAAACCTGGGCCAAAACTGCCTGGAAGATGCTCCCTGAAGAGTGGGGTAGTGTGATGTGTAAGTACCAGGGAGCAAGAATAGGTTAGCCTGATGCATCTGGACTAAGGCCATGCTGTGCATTAAACCCTGCTCCTAGATGACCAGCCCTTTTCCTTAGAGTCAGCTGTAAAAGTTTGAGCAGAATGCTAGCAAGTAGATACTTGCTCAATGTATCTTCTTTAGACTTTAAGCAGTTCTGCTAAGGCTAAGTCTTGATCCAATCCCTGGCCTGGATTCTGTCTGCCCAAATGTATGATCCAGCCTTGCTTTTTGCAGGGTCTCATCCTTCTACTTCCTCTGAGTCACCTGACTCTGGTATAGATCAGTGGTTCCTGACCTTGGCTTGTTCTTTGGACAGCAATTTTGGCTCAGACCTGAGGTGTTCAATCCTTATCTAATCACTGCTCTTTGACTGCCCACATGCCAGTTTCTGACAAGAGCAGCAATAGCACCAGCAACAAGAACAAGAGCAACAGCAGTAATAAGTTGTTCTGTGATAACCACACAAGACCACAGTTCAAACCCTCTGCAGAAAAAATATAACTTCTTAAGAAGCCAGCATTCTGCAACAAACCAACACCTGACACTCGAGAAAAAGCTAATCTCCTCAATTATTATTTTGCGTCAGTTTTCCACCAGCTCAAGGGGATCACCCCTCTTGACAGGGCACAAGACTACAAAGGTATGGGTGACCATATGCCTACATTTGGTGAAGACCTTGTGAGGGAACACCTTGGGAGGCTGGACATCCATAAGTCAGTGGGCTCTGATGGAATGCACCCAAGAATGGTAAACAAGTTGGCCGACATTATAGCTCTACCATTGGCACAGATATTTGAGAACTTGTGGCACTCAGGAGAAGTTCCTGAAGACTGGAAGAGGGCCAATGTGGTGCCTATCTTCAAGAATGGGAGGAAGGAAGATCCAGGGAACTACAGGCCAATCAGTTTGACCTCAATCCCTGGGAAAATCTTGGAAAAAATTATCAAAGAATCCATCAACAACAGGCTGACAGAAGGCGCCATTCTGAGAGACAGCCAACATGGCTTTGTTTCAGGTAGGCTGAGCCTGACCAACCTCATCTCCTTCTATGACCAGGACACGTCACCCGGACCAGGGGGGTGGAGGGCGGGGTTTGGGGGAAGGTTGATGTCATTTACTTAGATTTCAAAAAGCCTTTGATTTGGTCTCCCATGATGTCCTTATGACAAAACTGGGGAACTGCAGCCTCGACAACCTTATGGTCCAATGGCTTGGGAACTGGCTTTGTGGTTGGACCCAGAGAGTGATTGTTGATGGAAACGAGTCAGCATGGCGTATGGTGACCAGTGGCATCCCTTAGGTTCAGTACTCGGACTGGTACTCTTTAATATATTCATTAACGGCCTGGATTTGGGCATCAGAAACAGACTGGTTAAGTTCATGGATGACACAAAACTGTGGGGAAGCATGGACACCCTGGAGGATAGGCTGGGGATTCAGGCCAACCTGGATAGGCTTGCAAGATGAAGCCTAATGACCTTCAACATAGAGAAATGCAAGGTGCTCCACCTCAGGAGGAAAATCTCTTATCATACCTATAGGCTTAGCAGTGCTTCACTCAGTAGCACTACGTCTGAAAGAGACTTGGGGATCATGATTAACCACCAGATAAATATGAGCCACCAATGCAATGCTGCAGCCGGCCAAGCAAATAAAACCCTGGCTTGCATCTACCAATGCATCTCAAACAAGACCCAAGACCCACTTTATTCAGCCTTGGTGAGGCTGCAGCTGGAGTACTGCATCCAATTCTGGGCTCCACACTTTAAAAAGGACATGGAGAAGCTCAGAGAGTCCAGAGGAGAGCCACATGCATGATCAGAGGTCAAAAGAGCAGGCCATATGAGAAGCTGAGAGGCACGATACTCTTCAGCTTGGCTAATCGTAGACTCAGGGGGCACTTGGTGGCAGCCTATAAATATATCAGGGGTGTTCATCAGGTCCTGGGAGAACATTTGTTCACCAGGGCTCCTCCAGGGAAAACAAGGTTCAATGGTCACAAACTGGACAAGGTCCAGTTTTAGACTGGACATAAGGAAGAACTTCTTTACTGTTCGAGTATGCAGAGTTTGGAATAGACTCCCCCTAGAAGCGGTGCAAGCGCCTACTCTGGACACACTTAAGATGTGCTTGGACGATTATCTTGCTGGGGTCCTTTGACCCCAGCTGACTTCCTGCCCTTAGACAGGGGGCTGGACCAGATGATCTCACGAGGTCCCTTCCAGCCCTAATGTCTGTGAATCCATGAACAGCAGCATCAAGAAATAAATGGTGTGAACATTTAAAAAAATTGCATCATCAATAAATTTATTATAACTATGTTTTTTTTTCAAAATCCACAGTCAAAATCATTGTTTGGCCACAGTCACTGAAGGAAGGAAGGGAGGGAGAGAAGGAGGGAGGGAGACCTTGTTAGTAAAATGGAAGATAAAAGTAAAGTGCAATTGTGCAAATGTGATTTTTTGTGCAAAGTTGCACATCTGCTCCATCCATCCTTCTGCATCAGTTTTTGTGTAGTGATATTCTCGAAAGTGCCAAATTAAATCTGGAACATGTGTACTTCAAAAGCTGATGTACTCAGCACATTGGGGCAGTTCTAGAGGGAGGGTAATTTTCTTTATCAGCTGTATTAGTGCAGGGATGCTCAAGCCCCAATCCAAGGGTCAGACCCAGCCTGCAGAGCTGTGTCCTTTGCCCTATGGGGCTCCCTAAGGGTCTGAAAATTGGGTGGGGGAGTGGTGGCAGCATTAATGGCTGCTCCTCTTGGTGCCAAATTTCCAGAGCCATGGGGAGCCTCATGACATTGCCTTGTGCAGCAGATTGTACCACTGCAAGGCCAGATCCAGGCAAGTGGGGTTGGGACACTGTCTAGCTGGATCCAGGCATGAAAGATGAGGCCAGTGCGTGACCAGATCTAGGAATGCAGAATTGGGCTGGCATGCAGGGCTGGGCTGATTTGTGGCCAGATCTAGGCATGTGGGGTGGGCTAGTGTGTGGCTGGATCCAGGGTCAAGATGGCATGCTGGATTGCACCCACAAACCAACCCCAAGCACCAACCCTGTGTGGGATCCTGCCTACAGACCGACCCTGCATCAGTCATCAGGCCCATGGGGCTGGAAGATTGGGTCTCATTGCATTAGAATGGTTAATTGACCCCCCAAGACAAGGCTGAATTTAGTTTTGGGACTTCTAAGGTCAAGGGAGCTTTCAATAGGACAAGCAAAATGAGAACTAAAAAGGCTGTAATTATGACATCTTGTGCCTAGAGTTCCATTAACCCTCTGATCCAGGGAGCATATTATAGTACGTCTCGGGTGATTGGAGAATGGAATCTAGGTCATTCCTATGCATCTTAGTAAGCACTCTGGATGGCTCCGGTGAAGATATTCTGTGGGTTAGAAGCACAGAATTATAAGTAGTAGCGTTAAAAGCGACCTTCAGAGATCATCTAGTCCAACACCCTGCCTGAGCCTCATTCAAACCATCCTATACAGAGCCATTGTCTAACTGATTAGCAAAACTACACAGTCAGCTCCAACACAACCACAAGACATAACACCCTAACCTGCCACAGTTAATACAGAGGGACCACAGTGGTCAGTGTCCTGTTGCTGCAAATGTTGGTATAATATGCTTGAGAGATCCAAGGAAGAGGGCCACAGCCCCCTGCTACACAGGAAGGTAACCCCCCTGCCCTGCCCCCACCCATTCCATACCAATCTGACCATGGGGTAAAATTCTTTCCTGAACCCCAAATATGAACTCTAGCTAATCTGACCCTGAGCAGAGTGGCAAGACCCTCTAGCCAGTTACCTCTGGGTTTAAATTTCAGCAGAAGCACTGGCACACCTGTCAAAATCCCCAGCCTTGGCTGCAGCCAGTGTTTCTGAAGAATGCAAATCTGTCTCCCTCCATCCCAACTCCTGCCACCAACACATGTAGCTGCAGTAGAGGGAAAATATTTCCTGGCCCCATGTGAAAACCAGCAAAACCCAGAGCATATGCACTACTCATAGTAGGACACAAGCATAGATCATCCCTGGCTCTCATACTTAGCTTCACTTTTAAGGAATTTATAGAGATATTCTGACCTAAGGATACAGAAACTGCCACAACTATATTAGCTGTAGGTACATTTTATCTGGAAATCTTTTAAAAAGTAGTTAAAAATGATTTGCCTTCTCTAGGCAGAAAAATAATCTATCCAATCTAGAATTTTGTGTACGACTGTCAGAAAGAGAGACTTTGAGAAACAAAACCATCAGCTTTTGCCTTGACACATAAGAAATGAAAGCTCTTATATATTTGATCTTAATTATAGTATAATGAACATACCATTCTTTATATAAAGTTATAATATTGTTTTAAATTTATTAAGTGTTTTTTGTCCTGTATCAGTGGGTTTCAAGGGTTAACTGTAAGATGCATTAAAAAAAATCCCTCTGATTTTAATGGGTTATCTTTTGGCTTGAAGGACCACAAGTTGCATAACATGACTAGAAAAGTGCCAGAATTCAATGGGTGAGGTTAATTATGGTAAAATGTGCTGTAAATATTCATGCTTTTGCAGCTTACTGCTAGGTGAATTAGCATAATGACTCTTTTCTGAGTTGTCCACTTCAAATGATTTAAAGCATCTAAATATACTTATGCATAGCACCTGGTGTTTTACAACGATTATTGTTGACTGCATATTTATAAACTCCTTTTCTGCTCCTCATTACATTGAACCTATTCATTTGTTTCCTGAATAACTATTCAGGTATACACAAAGGTATACTGTCTTGCAACTTGAAGGATTTTCATTCTTCTTTCCTTTAGGATAGACACTGACATGAAAACACAGTGATAGGTACTGTATTAATACTAGATATGACCTTAGCATGAGAGAACACAAAAGCAGAGCAGTGGATACAGAAACTGAAGGATATGTATTAACCTTGAGAGGTGCCTAACAGGCTGCATATACACATTCAAATAATCTAGGAGAATTCTCCCAGGTTTGTTCTTGTGGTAGAAAAACTTACCCAGAGCCACATGTACAGACGTTTGAATGCTGAGGTCCTGAAGAGTGGAGAGCCTGCAATGCTGACACTGAGTGCAGTGCTGACACTGTGCAGCCAGTGGGAGGGCCTATGCAAACAACTCTGTATGGGCTATAGGTTTCCTTAGTCTGCCTGACAACAGATGACAGCAGTGTATAGGGCAGCCCTGATTGGGTAACCCAGATTGCCCATAGTTAGTCTATGTTGTCAGCATGTACAGACATTCATTCTCTCAGGAGAAACTCTCCTGGAAGTGATTTAACCCTGGTTGTATCCAAGTTATTTTTCTCCTGGAGTGGCTATTTTCACTTTGGGAGAAACAGCCTGAACATCTGTACACTTGTTTGTCCTGGGAAAGCTGTAGCTCTCAGGAGAAACTGAACATCTGTACAAGGCCAGAATCTTTTCAGATATGAAATGTTGCTTGACACAGCTCATGAAAGAAAAGATCTGAACACTAGAGAGTGGAGTTCAGACAAAGATCTGAAAATATTGTGGAGGACAGAAGACAGGAAGCTGCAGGGGCAACTCCTGATGCCTGCTGAA
>NW_005841991.1:1354962-1364779 GCF_000455745.1 Alligator sinensis
TGGAGAGCAAACTTCTAGATCAGGAAACTGACTTATGAAAGAATGTGACCAAGAGAGAAGAAGCCAGTAGAGAAGAAACAAGAGCTGCAGGGCAGATACTAGAGAATGAGGAGGAGAAGCAGGTAAGAGATGGGGTGGTAAGGAAGAAAAGAAAGGAAAACAGTTCAAACAGAGACAGGAAGAGATGATAGAGGGAGCTAGGAATGTAAGCCCAGTAAGAAATGAGGATGATATACAGGCAAGTAAGAGAGAGAATAGATGACAGAATGATCTACATACAAAAAGAAGAATAGATGGGAGAGAGTCTGAAATGTACCCTGGCACCCACAAGAGGCAGGTATATGTAATTCTGGACTCTTTATTCAGAATAATCAATGTGTGTGTTACTTGAGCAGGTCTAGGAAGCTGAAGTGGGTGCTGCCTATCAAGAGCAAGGATATAAAATATGGATTTTCAGGGAGAAAAATGTTGATGGGAACAGGGAAAAGTCCACTGGACCTTCCCACTGGGACAAATGACACTGCCAGATGCCTATTGAAATAGATCAAGGATGAATATATCAGACTGGGAAAAATGCTTAAATAGGTGGAGGCTTAGGTGGCCTTTAGTGGAATCCTTCTGGTCCCTCGAGAAGGAAGGCAAATGCATGACAGATAATGAAAGCAACAGATGGCTCAAAGTTTTGGTGACCTGAGAAGACTACTCCCACTTCCCTAAAATTTGAGTAGAGTACATCACCTGCTTTGGCGATTCAGCAGAAGGGAAAATCACTTGCATGTAATTCTGCATCTTCAAAGTGATGTGTGCAAAAATCCAACACACAAATGACTTGTGCAATTAGATGCTGGGTTGAGGGCTGTTCAAAATCTGAAACCCTGGGCTTCTAGATTTCATGAATGACAACTCCAGCAGAAGCACAGTGCTTGCCAACATTATACAAGGGAATTGCTGTGCACATTCAGACCTCATATGACCCTCTAGAGAACCACCAGTACCACTCTCTGAAGGATACTGGGGTTGAGTCTCTCTGATTTTACACTAGCTTCTAAGATCATACTTCAACATGTGTAGTTGTAGATTAGATACTATGCACACAAATGTGTAGTTACTCAGAGCTGTCTTCAGTTACAAGTTTATTGTTTGGAACACTTTAGAAATTGCACAGAACAGCACAGAACAGATAATAATAATATAAAATAATAATTTAAAATAAAAAGAAATCAGATTTTTATTTTCATAGGAAATAAAAAAATATTCGAAAAAGAAGAGATAAAAAAAATATGCTCACCTGCTCACCAGCTTGGGATTCACCAATGATGAATCGATCCCCAGGGCCGTCGGCAGCTGTAAGAAAGCACAGAAGAAAGATTATAAAAAGATAAAAACACCGAAAAAAAGAGAAAACAACATAGCACAGTTCAGTTCAGAGCTGCTTCCTTAGTTTCTATGTGAGATGATATAACTATTATGTGAAACCTTTTCAGCCTTAAGGGATTTTAAGATATCTTTAAAAGTTCAACATATTTACATTTATTATCTTTGGTAGAATAATATGTTCTGTCACAAAATTGTGCAGATATACTCACTGTTCCACTTGTAAGAGAATGGAGAGGTCTGAGGAGACCATTATGGATTATTCTAGCAACAAGAATTTTCTGTGTCACATGGCAGAGAAAGTCTGGCTATAATCACCTAATACAGCTATACTGAGACATACTGCCTAATTTGCACACACTGCTTCCTGATACAGAAGTAACACAACCATGTTAGTGAGACACTATATAGTATCAGCAGAAGGAATGATTGGTTTAACTTGGAAGCGCCCAATGGACAATGTTAACTTGACTTCAGACTCTAAAATAACAGTGGAGTAGATGAATCTAGCTAAAAGGAGCCAAACTTTTCCCCTTTTAGCGGCAAGTGGTTCTGGTGCCGAAATACTGACATCTGAAGAACCGTCCTCAAAAATAAGAGAGTAGTGTGACAGTTGTGTGTGGTTCTTTAAGCTTTAAATATTAGATTATTTTATTTTAGACTTTGCTTTCTGAGAAAGCTAATGCACAATATATGGCATATGACCACCTTATTGTCTCTCATATAAGAAGAATGTTAATTAGCCATATTAGTTTTATTAAGGATAACAAAAATATTTTTAAGGCTCACCGGTGCCAAATCACTGATCTAAATTGGTGCTAGTGTTCATTAGTTCCATGTGTGGACTGAAGGTGTCTTTATTCAGTTTGAATGAAGACACTATGTTGGGGGTGTCAAAGATACAACCGGTGGAGCCCTATCATCCAGCCCATGCTCTATGTAGTGCAAGGAGCTGGTCTGGTACACTTGCTGCACACAGCATGCATGTGGAGTGTGGCGCTGGTTTGGGCAACTGTGCCAGACTGGCCTTGTGTGCGGAATATGGGGCTGGTCCAGATTGGATCCCTGCGTGATGGCTCTGGTATGTGGGGCATTGTATGGACCTGATCTGGTCTGTGGACTGGCCTCCTGTCCCTCATCTGGCCTTTGGGGTCAGAGGAGTTTGATACCTCCACACTATACCTTAGAAGCAGATAGACCACTTTAATCAGATTGTCATCTGATTGATGACCACATCAATCAGATGAATGTTGAATTGTGGGAAGATCACATTGCACCCAATCACATGGACTACTGACCAGTGTGTGGGCTGAACTGCATAAAATAGACTGGTGAGACATTTATGGTAACACTGTTTCTTTAATTCAGACTCAGTAATTTTCTGCCTTCCTGGTCAATTATGGAAACACAGGGCTACAAGGGACCTCAAGGTCAACAGATCTTAAGTCCGATCTACTGCACAGATGTTGGATGTGCTGTTCTTAAACCATTCAAGATGCATGTCTATCCAGCCTACTTTTTAAAAAATCTCCAGTGAAGGCTATTCCATAGCTTCCCAAGCAGCTTGTTCTCCTGTCCCAGTGTTCTTATAATCAGGAAGTTTGTCCTGAGATTTGATCTAAATCTGCTTTTTGTAGTTTAAATCCATGACCTTATGTCTGGCCCTATATGGCAAGGAATGACATTTTGTGTTTATCTTGTTTATGGCAGCCTTACAGATACTTGAAAACTGCTACCGTGTCCTCTGCATCACACCTAATCAAAAGCAATCACTTCAAATTGGGCTTGGGTAAATCAAACTCACTTAGCAAAATTTCTTTCTGAATTTCATGGCATGATCTTTATCAGAGATTATCACTTTTTTGCTTTGTGGTTCAGAAGAGAAAACTTGCATGTACAGTCTTTGAATAGTGCACATTCAACAGATTGCTCGGTGTTATCTTTAAAAGATGTGCACATATACCTGAGCAGATGATCTGGGAAAGACAAGTCCAAAAAAAATCTCAGATGGATAAATCACTGCAAACCACGTAAATAGTGCTAATGAAAGACACACACTTTATGAATGGCTCCAATATTTCCTGAAAGTGAATTAATTTTTCCAATATAAATAATACTAAATACTATACTAGTTGTTTCTGTAAGGAAGTGTGTCAAATAACTGTCTGATGTAATTAAATTAATTTATAAAGACTGTACATAAAGTCCTGCTCAATAGGAATCCAATAGGAGGAGACCATTTATTTGTTTTCAGTTCTTAGACTCTTTCAAGCCAACCTTCTACCCACAGTTGTCTCTCTCAGCCCTTCTGTTTCTTTGGCTTTGTCCAGGGCTTCCCCGTGCTCTTCACACAGACGCACACAGCTGAAATCAAATTAATTTTCTACCCCTGTATTTGTTACCAGACCCTCAGGAAACACTTTGGACTGTTATATGGCTTATGGTTTAGTTCTCTGAGTGGTTTTCCAGTGTTTCAGTTATCTACTCCAAAAAAAAAGAGAAGAAAACAGTTGTCCCCGAGCTGAAAGTGCCTGTCATGACCAACAACTTCGGTTTCCAATCTAATTGTCCAACCTCTAGCATAACAACATACCCACTACTCAATACCTAGCTGTTACATAGGACTTTTCATCAGTGCATCTAAGGACACAGGCACACATAATACATAGCATAGTTTAAATATTGTTTAAACCTGAAGTGGACGGACACACAATCCTGTTTAACTGGTTTAAATCTGCCTGGAATGGTTCAAAAGTATACGTGGAAAATCAAGCACTATGAATTGGTTTGCTGTGAACCTGTTTGATGTTATGTGTGGACACCAAGTGTTCTGTGAAATGGACCTGGTCGATTCTCCAGGCATCCCACACTGCATCGCTCCTAACTCCCCCCAGCCTGTTGCAACTGGCCACTCTGGTACACAGCCAGAAACTCTACTGACCTCTTTCCTCCTTTTGTTGGAGCTTTTTATCAATGAGCTCCCTTGCACCGCTGTTCAATAAAAGCTATTTTTCTAACAACCATCTGTGTCTTCACTCTCTACTCAACCACAGCCCCTCATAATGTTCCCATCCCTGCCCCGGGAACCTAAAAGTGTGGGTCCAAGCACTCCTTCCCCTCAAAACCAGGCAAGCACACAACACAGACTCTGATCAATTGTAGGCTTTTGAAGCTTATTGACCTAGTGCTTAGGACAGAAGGGAAAGCAGAAAAGTAAAAACGGCCTCAGCCACAAGTCATCCCCCCGCCCCTCCCCCAGAATCCCCAAAACCTGGGTGCAAGCACTCCCCCACTCTCACTGTGAAACATGCTGGACGGGGTACTCGTACCCCGAGTGTTGATAACACATCACTGCAGTGCCATGAGGACTGTGGTTCCCTCTGGGGAGCCAGCATTCTAAGTAAGTTTTGCGGGGGGGTTTTGCAGTAAGCCTGCCAAAATCATGGATCCCGCTGTTTTTTGTGGAGTTTGACATTTTTTTATGGAGCCCACCTGATTTTGCGTTTTCTATGAAAATTATACAATCACTAATTAATAGGGACCTAACAAATTTGTGATTGCATGATTTTGCGTATTTTATATCTATCTATCTATCCATCTATAGAGTTATATATAAAATATTATTGATATATTAGAAATCCTCCTGCCTCTCATTCAGGAAACACCATTACTTGCATCTCAAACTATGTCTTAGGGCCAGACTTCCTTCTAGAAAGCAACTGTTAGATGGCAGATTCTACTATAAGAGGCACCAGGACCAGTACAGCCAAGGGAGTAAAGAACTGAGCGATATTGCTCACATTGCAACTGTAAGTATGTTGGCAAATATGCATGGGTACAAATACATGCTTGCGCACCTATTTAAAGTGTTAAAACTACAATAAGCACAATAGTCTTCCTTTAAAATGGCTGAATTTTACACAACAAGAATTCAGTAATGATCTAGATTTCTAAAAATGAAATAAATACAATTTCAAGGAAAAAATAAGTGCTTCTGGCTGTGATGAAACGTGCAGGTGTACAAGCAAGCTGGTGTACAGTTAAGTTTTCAGAAGATGTACTGCATTTACCTCTTACAGCATAGCCATCTTTCACTGATGCTGGAAATGGGGGGAGGTTGTCTTTTGCATAAACATCTTGAGCAAGGACTCGACCCATTCCATCTAAAAGAGGAGAAAGAGCAAAAAGAATGTTCTGTGTTAGTGAATCTAATGAAAGGGAATAGACGGCAACAGGAGCATGCTCCCATGGATGAAATTCATGGGTCTGTGACATATCTCATAAACAGGTCTTTCAAGCTTTCAATGCGTGTCATAACCAATAGAGAAATGAATGGAAAATACAGTCTGAAGGCAGAGATAAAAGATCTGGTTCAGTCAACCTGCATTTCTGTTTAGGGTGAGCTTGTTGGCAATAGATTTGGATGTACAATATCCTGACCCAAAGCAGTTAGCTGAGACAAAATTAAAATAAGTGTACTCTAAGACCTCTTGAGCATTTACAATAATTCTTTTTTGAATTTTCAATTTTTTTAACCTTTTCTTCAAATGTAATGTTTTAAAGAAAATTCTGTATTGGTGAAAGGTGCAAAATTGAGCCCAGAGAGCCAATATAGATCATTTCTGTCTTAATATAACATTAATTAGAGGTACTTAGAATTATTTTACCCAGTAAGAAAATATGACAATTTGGATGGTCAGATATTAGGATCATGGCCACTAAAAGACACTTTAATTATATGGACAGACAGAGACAGACTGGATTTAAGGTGGCCTTAATTGTTGACGTATTACTGATTCTACGATTTATGTATGATTCTCTAAATTAGAATATGCTATTGAGTTTTTTATGTATAATTAAAAAATTGCTATATGATGAATGCAACATTTGGCTCATTTATTTTGTGTAGCTGTTGGTGAGGGCTTTGTTACAACAACACTAGTAAATTGTTTAGGTCAGTGGTTCTCAACCTTTCAGACTTGAAGCATCCTTTTTTAGGCTCAAGGCTCCTCATGGAAAATGCCAGCACTTACTTTTCAAACATTTTTGACTACAGAAAAATAATACAGCAATTCTTCTGTTTCAAAGAACTCAGAAAGACCAGAATGTTTTAACACTATGGATTCCTATTTGAAATCCTGGGCTGCGTCCAAACGAGCACGGCCATATGCTATGTGACACCACAGACAAAGTCTGCAGTGCCACATACCACATGTTCATTTGTTCTCCATGCTGCAAGGGAGCAGGGGTCAAAAAAAACCCATGGGAAAAAAAAGCGGAGCCACACATGTGGCAGCAGCATGCACTGCCCAAAACTGGAGCCTGGCCAGCCAGAACTGCACTCTGCTGCCAGGCAGGCTCCATATGGCAGGATCGCTGCTGCTGCAGGCCTGGGAGGCCCCCAGGACCCTAGATAAGGTTGGTGGGGCCAGCCCAGTGATGGCCCTAATCTCCCCTACCCCACCTGCGGTAACTTGCCGTATGGTACATGTGTTCCCTGGGGACAGCTAGCAGCGGCACAAGGTGCGCAGCCTCTAGTTGTCCCTGGGGAATCAAACGTCCATGCATGTCTGAACATGGCCCTGGAGTTTATCTTGTGAATCAAGTTTGCACACCTAACTGTGCTAACATTTCACAACACCTTGCAGCACCCTTGAAACAATTTTAAGGCACCCTGGTTGAGAATCACTGATTTTGGTGCTAGTTAGTAGGAATTTTTCTATTTAATGGAAGGTATATATATCTTCTCTTCAATTGCACTTACCAACTGTAACTGTAACCTATGTCTTGTTTCTGTATGCATGGCAAAAAGTTCTAATATGCACTCTCATCTTAATATATAAATACAGCTACATTCCAGGACAAAAATAACATTAAAAAAGTAAGGTTGAGAGTATGCTTTGGTAATTTAAGGTAAGAAAATTATAGGAATTTTGTAAGTATCTGAGCCTATCAAAGTCACTATAAAAAATAAATCCAAACTTATTAAAGAATAAAAATATATAAGGCACCTAAACCACCTTCACTTTGCCCTCTACCAACGCTGCTGAATAACTCTACAATTATGAGTTTAGTATTTTATCATTTGTGGTTTCATATTAGATTAAATTTAGTTTTATGCATAGATTAAGGAATTATATTTATATTCCTTGTACAAGAGTTGTCTTATTGTTTCCTTCTAATAACCATCTGTTGTCTACAATTCTAACCTTGGACTGTAAACTTTTCATTGCAGGGGCTACGTCTGCTGCCTCCTCCATGTAACCCTGTGAGAAAAGAAGACCCTGTCACAGACACTGCCACACTTTGCAACAGACTGGGAGAGAAATGCATAGATACTGCAGTCTCAAATAGGAATAGGCTGTGCAGCATGGACAGCACTGCCCTAGTGTAGAGGGGCAAGGCCAGAATACAGGAAACCCATATAAGGTATGCTTAACAATAGTGTAACATGGGGTGGGTGAGCAGGGCTTCAACCCTGGGCACCAACTTAGTCAGATGCCAGAATGCCTCCCTGGGGAGTCTGTGCCCCAGCAGAAGCAGCAGCCCAAAGCTGTTGCTGTTGAAGCATCAGCTAGGTGGATGCAGATCACACTGTTGCTGCAGCAGCAACTAGGGTGAGCAGACCATGACATGGCAGCATCAGCTGAAGACTTTTTGTGCTCTCAGAGCTGGTTAGACTCCCCACTCCCCCTGCTCTCAGCACTCCATGCCCGCTGGTGCTCAGTGGCACCCCTCTCCCTGCTCTCATTAGGCCTCTGAGGCTAAGGTGCTGGGTAAACTTAATGTGGCCCTGCCTTACTGTTATATTCACTGCTCTAAACTATTTATCTCTCAACCCTAGCTCCTTCTGTGGGTCTAATTTTGTCAAGCCAACAGAGCAGGTGCTCCGGCTATCAAAAAGTTTATTCCTCTTCTGTAGGAGGCAGTATGGAAAGCAGGAGAAGCTGCCTAGCACTTATATCGCTGGAGTAATTCTAAGATGCTGTATGTACATTCTTGCATGCACCTTTTTTTTTTTCAAGGGAGACAGAAAATTGTATATTATTTTGGGTTGGGAGGCCTGTGTGTGCATGAGGACTTTGGCAGGGGAGGCAGAAAAGTGTATGAGTACGGGTTGCCCTTCCATACCTTTGTGAACATTGGTGAACTGACCTTCAGTCAAATGCAATTTAAATTATAGTTTCTATAACAACAACAACATCATATTTACTTGAATCTAAGATAAATTTTCCCCCCTCAATCAGCATAAGGGAAAAAGCCCCTTGTTTTAGATTTGTACATAAAACAGCGGGGGGGGGGGCTACAGCTCTAATTCTGGGCCTGAGCCTGGGTCTGGGTCTGGGTCTGGGCCAGAGTCAGACCCTCAGCAGCTTCCTGCCCTCCCCTCTCCCCCTCCTTACTGTCAGGTGCAGCTTAGCTCTGGCTCAGGCTCGGTTCCCTCCTGGGCATGGAGCACATGAAAAATATGTCTCCTGCCTGGCCAATCAACAGTGATGACACTGGTGCATGGCCTGGCAAGAGATAGCTTCCATGTGCTGTGCTCCGGGAGGAAACAGAGCCTGAGCAGTGTCTGACAGTAAAGGTGTGGGGAGGGAGGTAGGGACAGAGATTGTGGGGCACAGGGGAGAAAGCAGCAGAGGCCTTGAGGAGCTGGGAGCCAGGGGGTATGGGAGCAGGGCAGAGAAGGCGACAGGGAGAAGAATTTGCGGGGGGGGCAGAAGGCAAGGGGCTACCTGAGCCCACCCCAAGCAGTATTTTTCCTGCTGTAGCTGTAGAAGTGGGATGAAATTAAGACCTCTCTCCAATAATTAGATTCTATACCTGGACAATTATAACAAATTTATAATTTTTCCATGTATAGAATTTAATTACCGGGGGAGAGGTCTCCTTAAATTCACGGTCAACTGAAATTTGAGTAAATACAGTAGTTTATACTTGGTTGCTCCTGTACTGATACCCAAATATATCAATATACAGCCTGGAGCAACTATTTATAGTATATTTTAGAATGCCTTTTTTATAATAAGGATTCACCTTCTGTGTAATAACTTGAAAGGCACCTTTACAATGTGCATTAATGCTTCCATATGATAAAACAATGTGGAGATTAACTGATTTTCACTAGAAAGATTGCTAAAAAGCTTGGGTACTTGGACTGAATGGGAGAATACACAGACCTTTTAACTAGATCACAGAAAAGCCAGTTTTTAGAGAACTATGGTAAATGCCCCTTCTCTTCACAGACACACCAAAGCCAATGCAAAAGCAAAATTCTTAATTTTAATAGGCATGCTGCATCTTTATTTTACTACTTTTCTGTATGCAAAGGCCCACCGCTTAGAGAGAGAAGTTGGACATTTTGTTCCTGGCATTCTGCCACAAGATATTTGGGTGAATGAATGTCCAGCCAGGAGCTGGAAAGCATTTAGTTAAGAATAGG
>NW_005841991.1:1364810-1389517 GCF_000455745.1 Alligator sinensis
AAATAGAAATGTGATTGCTGAAGAGAAGCACGAAGTGAAGAGAAGAGAAGCAAGCCAACACTTAAAGGACACTGAAGTAAATTTTTCACTTTCCTTTGTTTGCAGTCTCCTCTAAAAACTTCTGCATTTTACTGATTTTGGCTCATTTTGATTTTAAAACATAAAGTTGTGAAATTCTTTTTGTGTCATCATATTATGCATCCCCACGATCATAGTTTTCTGGGGCTAACAGAAAAAAGAAAATTACTTCTAATTTTGCTTCTTTGAAGATGTTATTCCAGTATGATTTTCATTTTGGGGTCTTAATTTTTCTAATGCAGGTTTCATAAAAAAAATAAAAATCACACTACTGTTAAGACTTTTTCCACAGCAGGGCAACAGTAGTGGCACAGAATAGTGAGCTAGGCCTTGTATTAGCTGTCATGCACTATTCCCTACCCCTGCTGTCCCTCCCAACAATACAATCAGTCTCCTGTAATGATAGGCTAATTCAAAATTATTAAAATGTCAGAAAAATATACCCTAGAGCAAAAAAAGAAGCCGAGTAATATTAAGATTATACAATCTCCAAATTGTGAGAGTAGGTGGGAGGGATAATGAGCACTGTGTAGTGTTGATCTCTTCAAATGAACAGAATTGCACACAAATAACTTCCACTTCTGCAAGGATGCCATTAGCTCAGATTTTGGCTCCTGGGGAATATGGATTTTGAGAGGAATCCTCCCCAAAAAAGAGAGAAGGCTGCAATAAGCAGCAATAAAGCCACTGCCAATGGTGAGAACAAAAGTCTTTTGTTTTTAATGTAAAAGAAAAGGAAGGAAACCCACCCCCCGGCAGATATCTTTTAAGTGCCTAAGCAGACCAACTGCTCAAACTTGCAAAGGTAAGCAGTAATATAGGGAAAAAAGCTTCATTTGACAACAGGCTAATTTAAAAGATGGACTTTTTAAAATAAGACTTCTTTGGAATGAGAACATTTGGCCTTCTTTATCTTGAAAACAATTTCTGAAAATGAAGTCTCAGAAATGGATTGATTTCTTCCAGTATTATTTGCTGTGGAGAGGAATGGGCTAGGACACTGTGTTCTAGATGTCTGCAATAGGGACAGACATCTAGAGGAGTCTGCAATAAGGAGCAGCCAAGGTAGCTTTATCTTGTGCTGAATGACCGTTGACAGAGCCTTCTAACTTCTGCTCAGCCAGGCCAAAAACTAAAAGGTGTACACTTGAATTTCCATTTAGACAAGCCCACTTGGTAGCTGTATGGCTCAGAGGCAAAAAGCTGGGTGGATTTTCAAAGGATTTCAGTCTTCTTCAAAGATATTTATTATTGCTGAATATATGAAGGAGGGTCCACTGCTTGATGTGCTCATGAGGCCATAAGAATAAAATGTCATTCATACATGGAAGGATGATACTGCCCTGAGGGGAGAACTTGGTTGAGTCCAAAGCATCACCTTTTTCTCACAAGATGCAGCATCTCAAGACCAGTCACTAGTGCCTAAAGTTTATGCACTCATATGCCTAAAGTATATGAGCTGATATAATTGACTCCAGAAGCATGATTTTCCATGTAAGAAATTTTAAATTCTGCAGTATGGAGGGATTCAAAACAAGCTCTCCTACAGGGCTGTCAAAATCAGGCCTTGCACCACAGGGAATATCTGAATCTTTATTTGCTTTTCTTTTAATATCAAGTGCTACATGGCCTTGACTGACAGGGGACTGTGACGACACTGGTTCAACGTCACCTAATTTATGATAGACAGGCACAGCTGCCAACTTTAATCTTTATGTTAGATTCAGAGAGCTGAAATAAATAGCCACATGGTTTTGAAGTGCCTCAAGGGAAGTGGTTACCTTGGGCCTGATTGCCCCACACCACATGTCCACTGGAAAAGACATGTTAGATCCTGCAGGTGTTTCAAGATATTAGGAGAATACAACTACACAGACAAGACTATAGATCTCTACTGTAGTTACAGGGCTTTTGGCTAGCTGAGGAAAAGTATGCTTTGTTATTGAGACTGAAGTCATGTTTTCAATATTTGTAGATTGGCTTAGGCCATCTCTGACAGAGCTGTGAACAAACTGATTTGGATCATTCTGAGGCTCTTCAGATCATCAGATATGTGTCTCTCCTGAGCGTTGACAGGACCTTTGGTAGTATGCTTTCTAAGGTTTCCAAACATACTTCTGGGTAGGACCTCCTCTTTGTGAGCCTGAAGATGAAACCTGGGTCTATGGACTCCTATACGCCATGTGCTGCTGGTGTAGGTTGCTGTAGCATGGAGGTGATTTGTTGCACCAGTTGCTTTTAGCTATCCATTGCTATTGGAAGGCCACCTGATGGAGCAGCTGTTACTGCTGGCATTGATGCTGGCAACTGGGCTTAGCAATTAATTTGACGAGTTGTTCCATATCTATGGATGAGAAGGAAAGTTTGACACCAGGTTTTCCTCAGTCTTTCCACCCCCATTGGCCAGAGTTAGTCCAACCCTCCAAGAGAGAGGTTAGTATCATTCATTTGCCTACATTCTTCATTGTATTGTAACAACATACTTAAAGCAGCTCCCAAGTAGTTTGTTCACAGTGTCCCCTGATTGTTCAGGTTGGGTAAGGTCTTCTCCTTGAGCTCTCCCTCACAGAACTACTTGATTGCAGCAGAGCTCATTTTCGTCATCTGGTTCCCCCCCCGCATGAACCAGGTTACCCTCTTTAACTCTCTCCTTATAGGCATTGACTGGAGGACAGGTACAGTGAAGGTAGAACTAGTCTGACTCAGAAGCCCTATTTAGTTCCTTCCTGACCAAGAACAAGTTATTCTGTCCTAATCACAAGATCCTCTTTCTGTCAAACAAAGAGGGCTACTATATCAGACAGTGACCAAGTTTGTTACTAGGTGACATGCCCAGTTTAACACAGTTCTACTTTATTATATGTAGACAACCGCTTTGATACTTTAAAGCAGGAAACAAATATAGCAGGTATCACTGAAAAGCCTTTAGATTTATTCTGTTGAGACTCCTATAATGTCAGACAGAAATGATTTTCTATCACATGAAAAATATAAAAAAGGTTAGGCTCTGCCCTCTGATAAACTATTTGTTTTGAAAGGCAGTGACAGTAACACAAGAAACTGAAATCTAGGTATTGCTTCTCAAGCAGAGTCCAGAGTTCCCATCTTGCAATACAAAGGTGTGCCCCACCAAGATATCAGCTATGTAGAATGTGACCTCAAGGAGAGAAGCTCCACCGCTTTATGATTCCTCTATAGAACAATTTTCAAATAGTCAATCAGAAGCAATGCAAGGACCTGGAATTATAAAGCTATTTGTCTACTAAAAGACCTATAAACATAGGTCCTCTTGTTCCAACATGTGTCAAGCACTGTAAAGAACTGAAACCCACATAATGTTGTGTCCTCCAAGTATGATTAACAATTAAGTTTGCCAAGGCACTAAATGCTAAATAATAAAACATTTAAAATTGCAGTGATTCAAAATTCAGTCCAATCCAATTTCTTCCATGTATTCTAGAGACTATTAATATGGTCCCACAGTTCTGGAAGAGAGGAATGTTCAATTTCTGAGCCTTAAGAACAAATAATCAGTGTTTAATGACAGCTTTACTAGCTGTGAAGATATCCTGGTTTCATAACTTGAAGTATCTAATTTTATTAAATAGAAACTTATCCATATATCAAATTAAAGCTTAACTTTTCTTAACAATTTCTTAACACATTCATGGCCAAACCAGGCACCCTTCAATTTATGTGTTGAACAAGAAATTGGGAATATATAAGCACCCTAAAAGAAGTCTGGTGCTCTGGACATGCATGTGGTGAAAATGAAAGCCTTTAAGGAATGCCATATATCTGAGGCAAATTAAAGACGTGTGTTGGTGTAACTCAGTTTGAGACTTTATTACACTAACAAAGTTACAGTTTCGAACAAACTGCACTTTTGTGTGTATGCTTACATTTTATGAGTCAACAAGTCCACGTTTAGGATGAAGCAAGGATTTATTTGGGTGATATCTTTTGTTAGGCCAACTGCATAGTTGGGATAGAGTTAGACAAGTTTTGAATGCACGGCATTCTTCTTCAGGTCCATTCATGGGACCTCCAAGTGGCTGCTTTACCAAGTATTCCTTCAGGTGACCTGAAGAAGAATGTCTTGCATTTGAAAGCTTGTCTAACTCTATCCCAACTATACAGTTGGCCCAATAAAAGATATCACACTAAGAAATCCTTGCTTCTTGCATAATTCCTGGACCATCATAACTACATCACTCTAACACTATAGTTAGGATGGGTTTCTCAGGTCTCTGCTACTGGCGTATTAGCCTATCAGATCAAACAATTGGTTCACTACTTTTATGTTGTGATGTGGATCTCTACATTTATACTACATACTTCAAGAATGCCAGGCATTGAAGCTTTTGACCTTAGACGATAGAATAAAAAGATGACAACACCTAACCGGTATTTCATTTCCATCAAGGAGAAAGCCTCAGTGGCTTAGTTCTGTGGGACAACTATAAGTACTAGGTGAACAGAATCTCAATTGGGATCAGTGTTTTGAGTCTTCAAAATAATCAAGGGTCCGACTTTAACATGGCTGTGCTGCAAGGTGGTTGAGCCACAATCCAATCTCTTGACCGTTGAGATTCAAGCAGCCCAGGGTGAGGTTAATACAGGCAAAGCACTGCCGGTAAGATTTCTATCTTGTTGACCCGCACATAGGAGCTTACTGTTTCCAAATACAAGCATTGTGGACAAATAATGCTTGTCTCACACTCAACAGCATAAATGCTGCAAGATAGAGATATCACAATATATAATCCAGCAAATAGAAATTTAGGTCTGTAGTATAGCTCTGCTCTGATATTTCTTACTTCATGTTGCACTGCTTTGATGTCTCTTCCATCAAAGAGTTGTTCTGTGCTGATGAAAAGACTTCAGGTCTGAACCAGCACCATAAATCTAAAAGTTTTTTAGCTTTAAATCCTCCTGTATGTTAAGTGAAATGGAAGGTCCCACACTGGATACTTGGCAAAGCAGTCAGTTTGAGGGAGGTACCTTCAAAATAATCCATGCCTACATACAAATTGAATTCCAAACATTACCTTTGGCATCTAATTCTATTTCCATTAAAATCCACAAACATTTTAGCAATGCGGGTGTGGGACTCTGGGGGCTTCAGCTTGTATTAAGCATAAAATCTATGGGTTTGATTTATTTTCAATCAAAAGGTTGCTTTATTCTGACATGTGAGTTTCAAGTTTGAGTGAAGATTATGTATAGACATTCCAAACTTTAATCTGTTCCTAGTCTGAAGGCTCTCTACCAGCCAGCATCTCCGTGAAAGAGCAAGCAGTCTGGCAGCTAGCTTTCACGTATAAATTCAGAGGTCCAACCGGCAAATGACTGGAGACCTCCCAACAACTGGGATTATCATGAGTTTGATGGAGTGAAAGTAGAGTAGCAGTCAGGATGTGATGAAAGAATAGAGCAATGGCAGGGGGGGGTCCTCTCTAGTTGCAGAGCAGAGACCAAGGGAAGGATTGGGTTGACTAGGTAAAGAGGAGGAGAGCGCTGGAGTGGCCTCTGCATCAAACTGGAGCTGGACAGGTAGGAAGAGAGGAGTAAGTGAAGAAACAGAAATAGAATAGAGTAGATTAGAGCAAATAATTGCTCCAACTGAACCTTTAAGATCAGTCTGAAAAAGGGGTGAACAGTCCCACAAGGAGAGGTTACAGGGCAACAGAACACAATATGGAGGGGGTCCAGCTGGAATTGGAGCACCTTGCCCATGTTATGCACACCCACAGAAACAAATGATCTCTTCTAATTTAATCTACATGTTGCTTTTCCACAGTGTATGGGTAGTCATTTTTCTTTAGAGTTCTACTGAAATTTGTAAGGTTAGACCTGAAAGCCACAATCTATTCCTAGCATCTCCTTTACATGATCTCTACAACTATCAGTCTAGCACTTTTCACCAGCATTATTTTTATTTTAAGAAGAAATGCTCTCGGGGAAAGAAGTCTTGCATTTAAGTAGATGAAATATTTATATCAGCTATCATGAAGATAACAACATCAATGATGCTGAACACAGTTCAGTATTGAAAACTACTCTGTGAATTAAACGTTTTGGCCTACATTCCATTTGGCTCTAAGATATTTAAGCCACTTACATGACTCTTACATGCACAAGTCACTAGGCATGATCCTATTCCATCCCACTCACCAACCAAAGGACCAATGAAATAAGTGGAGAAAAAACAGGCTGTCTGATAGGAGGAGGAGGGCCAATCTAACTTTTGTTGTAGCCTGCTAGTAAGGACACTTGCTCAAAAGTAGAAGACTGCATTCTAGACCCTATTTAGCTATGGGGTGTGTGAATATACTTCTCACACTTCCCAGGAAGTGCTCTAACTACTGAGCTATGAGGTAGCCAGGGCTGGTGGCATCCTGTCCCCTTCCTCTTGAAGCTGGTGCACTATAGAACAGGGGTGGGCAATTATTTTGGGTGGAGGGCCACTTACCGAGTTTTGGCAAGCCGTCAAGGGCCACATGGGTAGTCCCGCCCCTCGACAGGTGCCCCACACCCTGGTTGCAATTTTGGGACTGGAAGCCCCCTTAACCTCTGACCTTTGCCACCGGAAATCCCTCCCCTTGCCCCTGGAAGTACTCCACTGGGGAAGAGGGCTTGCCATCTTAGGGGAAAAAACAAATTATACACTCAAAATCAAACACCCATAATAATATATTTTAATTAAAAATTAAAAATATATTTTGTCCTGATTTGTGTGTGTTTGTGCTGTATATGTAGAAGTGATTGCATAATAGCTCAAAATGCAGTCTCAGTTGTATATTGCGTGGGCTGTGCAGGGGTGTTGGGGGGTTTTGGGTGGGTATGGGGTTTGTGGGGAGCTGTGGGTGGGTGGGTATGTGGATTTGTGGGAATGTGTGTGTGTGGGTATGGTATTGTGGGTATGGGAGCCACGGGGTGCAGAGCAGCTGGCAGATGGGCAGGAAAGTGGGGAAAGCAGTGATGGGAATGGGGGGCCTGCACCGATGTCCCAGGACCAGCACCAGCAGGGCCCAGAGCGTGGGGTGCAGGCTGGCAGGGGACTATGGCAGCGATTCCCAACCTTTTTATACTGTGGACTTGCAAACTATATAATTTACAGATTTAAATGTACTTTACATGTTTAAATTTAATTTTTATGGGGAGGGGGGCGGGGTTGCGAGGATCAGATTGGGTTGGGTCACTGGGGGACCCTGCAGGGGAAGGGGCTGCGCAGGTGGTGGCTCGGGGGGACACAGGTGAGACTGCCCAGGAAGAAGGGGCTCTGTTGCCTTTCCTAGGAGCAAGCAGCAGAGCTGCCTCCCTGTCCTTCGCCCCAGGCATTTCCCTGCCTGCATCCCCTTGCTCCCAGCTGTGGGCGGGGCTGGAGGGTACTGCCCGGCCCAGTGTGGGCCCCGGTACCTGGTGCACTTTACTGGGCGCAGCCATGGAGATGGGAGTGGGACAGGGAACACAGAGCCAGCTTTCCTCTGCCCCAGCAGCAGTTTGTGCCCAGCTGCTGCTGCCGTTCAGCCCGACAGGTGAGCCTGGACCTGGCATGGGGCCCAGGCTAGCAGTGGTGAAGGGAAACAAACTGATGCTAAGCGCAGGGGAAAAGTGGCCCCCTGCCTCCCTGCCAGCAGCGCTCCCTGCTGAAGCTGCTTGGAGTCCATGTGGGGTTGCCTGTACCTGCTCTTTGTTGCCACTGCTGCCCCATGGGGCACTGGTGATGCGGCAGAGAGGCAGGCAGCCCTGTGTGGGCTCTGGCCAGCTGCAGCAGGGAGCACTGGTGGTGCGGGGGGGTGGCTTTTCCCTTGTGCTGAGCACCAGTTCGTTCCCCGCTGCTGCTGCTCAGCCTGGATGGGGTCGGGGTGCTCGTGGTTGTCCCCGCCTGTACCACAGGGCTGAGGCAGACAGGGCTGGGAGTGAGCAGGCGCGTGGCAGCCCGATGGGAGCATGGGGCCCATGCTGTTGCCCTGGGGCCAGTGCAGGTGGGCCCCAGAGCAAGGTGGCAGGAGCGCGGGGTCCTGACTGGCAGGGGCTCTATGGAGCCGTGCTGGCTCCCCTCTTTCCTTGCTGACACAGCCCAGCCCAGCTCCATAGAGCCCTGCCAGCCCGTGCCCCACACTCCTGCCGCCCCACTCTGGATCCTGCCAGAGCTGGCCCCGGGGCCCTGGCATGGGCCCTGGGGCACCGACGTGGGCCCTACACTCCTGCACACTTCCACCCCCACGGCCATTCCTGTTCTTACCTGAATCTCCCGCTCTGGTGCAGGGAGGTGCAAACATCACCATGGTCCCAGACTAGAAGCCCCTGCTGAGCAGGGGCTTCTGGCTAGGGGGTGAGTGGGGCGGGGCGGGCCTTGCTATTGCAGGAGTCTGCTGTGGCTTTCCCTGGGTCCTACTGCCCCTGGCTGTTGTCATCTTTGACAGGCAGCTAGGGGCAGATAAATATTAATTTTCTAAATTTTAGGGGACCCTGGGGGGGTGGACAGAATGGCCTGGTGGGCCAGATTCGGCTCACAGGCCATATTTTGCCCATCCCGCTCTAGAAAAAAATGCAAATATCACAGCACCAGAAAGATAGTATGCAAGATGGTCCAACTCCTAGAAATGTGGGGACTTCCCTGGAAGGGAGGGATCCCTGAATTCTGGCCTCTGTTCCCATACTCTTAACCAATTACTAGAAATTCAAGTACTAAAAACTGATATAATAGAAGTAACTACCTAACCCAAATGAAATAAAACCCAACCATTTGTGAAGTACCTCGGTAATTGATGATTTCTGTTCCAAGCACTGGAGTCATCTCTAGGACTGTGATGAAGGCTTTGTCCATAGATGTAAGAGGAAACGGCGACATGCGGTGTCTTCTTGCCACCTTGGTAATGTCAACAGCACTGTGACCTGCAGAGGGAGAGCATCTAGTTTAAAAAAATAATCACCGACATTTTCCTTGGGAGTGCCATAGGATGATTTAGATGTATTACAGCTACTGTCATTCAGAAGAATCATATCATGTTTTACAAATTGCATAAGGGCAGAACCTTGTTTATCCCTGAAATGCAGTGCCTTCACCTATGAGATGAATTACAGCAGCTGTTGAACACTGCATAGCCATTTAGGAAATTAAAGGAATGAATATGTATTTTATAAAATTGAAATAGGGCTACTATTCCTGCTCTTAGAAAAAATGCTCTAGAAGCTTTAGTGACCACGAGAAGTCATTACATCACTATTATGTAATGTCCAAAAGGAAGTGTAGCATTTGACCCCCAGGATCATGATTTGAGCATGTTCTAGATCTTGGAACTAGTTAGCATTAGAGGCAACCTACTCTGATGGTTCTGTTCCTCCTCTACAGACTACACCCATAGCAGTGTGATAGGTGAATATAAATCAACAATCAGGGCCCCTGACTCTGGGGTTCCATACTTTCTTTTCTCTCCTTCCCTCATTTAATATCTATATTTACAGTTTTAGCCTTAAATTTTAACAGATGGTACTGAACAACATACACTGACTTCATCTTAAATACAAATCACATCTTTTTCCTAGATATTCCAAAGCATAATAAAATCAGCAATTGCACAACTCAAAGTGGCTAAAGTTAAATCCAAGAAAATGTGTAGAGCTTGGTACTTTGATGTGGTAGCCAGCAGAATTCCACACCAATCCATTATTCTTAAAAGAAAGTGTCTGCCGCTCATGCATGTCAACACTGACTTCTACTTGATAGACACTCAGGGCTCCTATGCACATGCAGGGAGGCTACTCCGATGCACTG
Organism: Alligator sinensis; assembly: GCF_000455745.1. NCBI lineage: Eukaryota > Metazoa > Chordata > Crocodylia > Alligatoridae > Alligator > Alligator sinensis. The sequence continues at coordinate 1,374,673 of NW_005841991.1, forward strand.
TCATTCCAGCGTGTCAGAGCAGACTCGATTAATCGAGTCTGCTGAAGTGTGGAAATTAACGTGCTCCAGCTGCCTCCATGTGTATCAGCGTCCCCATGCTGAAAAATGGCGGTGGGGCACTTTAAACTAAAGCTTGTTCGATGAGTGTTAGTTCAAGCACTCCCGCTGCTTTTTTCAGCATAGGGACACTGATACACATGACAGTTCAGGCACTGTAATTATCACGGCTCTTGGAGCTGTGCTAATTAACATCCCCCCCCCCCCCCCCCGAAGCATGTCTATAAACACCCCAAATGCCATATTTTCTCACATACTGCACACCCCAAATAAGACGCATACTTTGATTTTGGAAAACAATGTAGAAAAAAACCCAACATTTTTCCAGAGCACTGGCCAACTGTTGAACATAGAATAAGTGCTCCTGGAAACATAGTGTCCAGGAAGTGTGGCATCCTAGGAGACAGTCTGGGTGATGCAGCAGGAACTTCCTGGTGTCACAGGATGGCAACAAAGCTAGGTCCCAGACTCTTTCAAGGGCAGCATCAAGACTGTTTCATCTTAGTTTTTATATGAATTCCTGTAAAGAATAAAGTGTTGCTTCTGTCTCACAAACCTCAACAAGACTGTATAGATTACAAGCAGCAGCTCACTTGCCCTGAGCCAACTCAGTTGCGTCTTCTGGCATGACTGTGGGAGGGTTAACACAGGATTCTGCCCCTTATGCTTGCTGAGCCAGGAAGAAGTGGCAGCCATTTTGATGGCCAGAACAAGCAGACAGTGTGCTCTAATATACTTGCTTATTTCTATACTAGCAAAGAAAAATCAGCTTTTCCACTCAGGGCATGAATCCCAATTTTGGGGAAAGGGTGCATGTGATATGTGAGTAAATATGATAGTAGTAGTAGGAGGAGGAGGAGGAGGAGGAGGAGGAGTATTTGTTGTATTACTATAACACTCAAGGGTACTCGTCATGGACCTCACTGTACAAACACAGAACAAAAAGATAGTCCCTGTCTAAGAAAGCTTATAATCTAAGATAAGAAACATGAAATGGATACATATGGGCCCCTGTTCCCTGCCCTGGAGCATAAGGAGACAAATCTCAGCATGGTGGGCAGTGGTCTTAAACCAAAGGCAGCCTATCTATGGTCAAGCTTTTTGAAGACATTGCAGAAAGGAGAGTTTTAATGAAGGATCTGAAGGAGTATAAGCAGGTAGCTTTGCAGAGATTTATAGGTAGCTCCCCCGAAGTGTGAGGGACTGCATGCAAGAAAGCACAAAATGTTGGTTTGAAAATCAAACAGATATCATGGACAGACTGGTGACAGGAGTTTACCTCTCAGGACTAAATGAGAGATGACTGGTAGAATGGCAATAAGTGGTGAAGGGCTTTGAAAGTAAAGATAAGTAGGATACTTTTGGGAATGGCCAAAGAAAAAGTTACAAGGTATGCTAGGGTATGAACTTACAGTGCATCAGCTATTTCACAGTCACTGCCCACTTGCAAACTTTTACCATGAGGTAAGCGTGAGAAAACTTACTCCACTTTCACTGAGAAGCAAACTATCTGGAATTTATTTCAGGACATCCATGTGCACATGAGCAATTACTATGGAGTAGCTGATGCACTGTTAATTCATATCCTGACCTCTTTGTGTAGCCATAGCCATTGATGCTATGGAGAAACATTTGATGCGTGCCAGTGAGAGAAGTGTCAATGTCCAACCAACAGCCTAAGAAAATGATTTTTGTAGCAGCATTACGGATGAATGTATGTAGGGTAGGCACAAACACCCTTTCATAGATTTCATAGATTTTATAGACGTTAGGGCTGGAAGGGACCTCGGAAGATCACTGAGTCCAGCCCCCTGCCCAAAGGGCAGGAAGTCAGCTGGGGTCATAGGATCCCAGCAAGATAAGCATCCAGTTTGCTCTTGAAGGTGTTCAATGTAGGCGCTTGAACCACCTCCGGTGGCAGGCTGTTCCAGACCTTGGGGGCTCGGACAGTAAAGAAATTCTTCCTTATGTCCAGCCTGAAATGGTCTTGTAGTAGTTTATGACCGTTCGACCTAGTCGTCATCCCTAGGGGCACTCTGGTGAACAAACGTTCCCCCAGATACTGGTGGTCACCCCTGATAAACTTATAGGTGGCCATTAGATCACCCCTGAGCCTGCACTTTTCCAGGCTAAAGTGGGAGATAATGAAAGCATGGACAAGAGTTTAAGTGGTGCAGATGGACAGGAAAGGCTGTATCTTAGAAATATTATGTAGCAAGAATCTACAAGATTTAGATCCAGCCTGAAAGTAAGCACCTCCAGAGAATTCCAAATTATTGATGGTGCCTTGCTTATACACATGAGTGACAGTCAGGATGGTGATAGTGATCATCAGGGATCCTAGTTTTCCAGGGGAAAAAAGGCAGAAAATCTCCATGTAAAAAACACAAAAATCTGCATTTTTCCATGACCTAACAAAATTGTAGTGGTATCCTGTGATGAAAGGCATCGTTTCTGCTCTTGGCCAATCATCAGTGTGCCCTGCTGTCCCCTCACTGATTGGCTGAGAGGCAAAAACCATGGCAAAAATAAAAGAGAGCAGAAATGGCACCCCACACCATGGGATGCTGCTATGCTTTTGGTAGGTCACAGAAAAACATGGATTTTGCGTTTTTCTGCGGTGAACAGAAAACGAGGATCCCTGGTGATCACAATGTTTGAGAAAGGAGGTTGGAAGGAAGCGGTTTTAGCCATGTGGACCTTGATCTGATAGTTAGTCATCCACAAGGAAATGTCAGAGACAGGCCAAGATTTTGGTTCAGATAGACAGAAATAGATCTGGAATATGGAGGTAGATCGGTGAGTTCTTCACCTAGAAATGGTAATAGAATGTGACTTTGGAAATGGACTTGCCCAGATATAAGATGTAAAGGGAGGAAAGAACGGGCCCAAAGAAAGCTAGAGCAAAAGCATGTTCAATGAACTTACAGATGAAAGGAAGAAAGAAGGTAGACCCATATTTGTACTAGTAAAGGCTAAGGTTATAATTCTGTAGCAATGGGAGACACTAAAAATCATGTTGAATTGTGAAGAAAAACAGCAAAAGAAGAATGAGAGACTAAAGAGGTGTGACAGTGGGTGTCAGGAAATCAACATGAAATGGGAATGTGTCACTGGGGTATGCAGAGGGCCTAGAGTAGTAAAGTAGAGAAAAAACTTTGTGTCTCTGATAGGGGAGGAGGAGGAGAAGTGACAGTAGGGGAAGGGGTAAGTGAGTTAACAGAAAGAGGAAGATCTTTCCTGTTCTATTTTGTTAATTTATTCTTGGAAGAAATTAGTGACATCCTGTTTGGAGAGGGAAGTAGAGGCAGGAGATAGGATAAATTTGAGGAGTGAATCAACAGTGATGAAGAGGTGGCTAGAATTGCAGCACGAGAATCGATTCAATTGAAGAACTCAAATTGCTTACCTAAGGAGATGGAAGAACCATAGGAGGTGTGAATCACTATGTAATGGAGGAAGTTGGCCTGGCCAAAGGATTACCAACTGGATGATATGCCGTGCAAACAGCAGCAAAAATGATTTCTTTCACCTTTGACTACAGACAACCCCTGCTTAACGCGGTTTCAGTTAGCACTATTTCTCTATAGCGCTCATTCAGAATTAATATCCGATTCTGCTGAGCACTCAGCCAGTTTCGCTATAGCGCTGAGTGGAATCAGAGTTTCTGCAGGCAGGGGGGCAGGGAGAAGTGGTCGTGGCAGCAGCAAGTGGAAGTTGAGTGAGTGGTAGTGAGTGGGTAGGCAGGCATGAAGGCCTAGGGTGGGACAACTGGCACATGGTGCCCGAGTGGGCGGGGGGAGTGGTGGAGACAAGCGGGTGCAAAAGAGGGGAGGAGCGCAGGACCCAAGCCAGTGCCCAGGGCCAGGGCCGGCAGGGGCCTGCACCCAGGGTGGGGGGCAGGAGCATGGGGCCTGCACTGGGGTGTGGGACCTGTGCTGGGGCCAATGGAAGCCTGCACCCAGAACAGGAGGGCCGGTGCCCAGGCTGGAGGGGGTGGGGGGGGTGGGGAGAAACAGTGGCAACAGAGGCAAGTAGCATGGGGCCCGTGTCGGTGCCCGGGGCCAGGGCCGGTAGAGGTCAGTGCCCAGAGTGGGGCTGCAGTAGTGTCAGTGCCTGGGCTGGCAAGTGGGGCCAGAGAGGCCAGCGGGCAGGCAAGAGGGGTGGGGAGAGGTGGCAGTAGTGAGAAGCAGTGAGGGAGCGCTGGGCATAAGCGTGGGACCTGTGCCAGCGCCCAGGGCCAGGACTGGCGGGGGCCCAGAACGGAGCGGCAGGAGCACAGGCCCGGGCTGGTATGTGGGGCTGCAGTGCCAGCAGGTGGGCAGGGGAGTGGGGAGAGGTGGCAGCGGGGCAGTCAGTAACCAATTAATCTCTATTTACATTCATTTCTATGGGGAAATGGGTTTCACTTAGTGCAGTTTCACTTAGCACTTGGTTTTTCTGGAACCAATTAAGAGCGCTAAGCGGGGTTTGCCTGTATCCAGAAGATTACTGCTCATTCCATCAGACAAACCTGCTATGGTGATCCACACGTCTGTGACTCAGGTTTGATATGTACAGTTACACAAAGCACTTAGGAATCAAAGTTAGAGCTACTAGAGAAAAAAAGTCTCCCCGTGGCAGGGATTAGAGACAAGAAGAGTTGCAGTGGGGCAAGGGTGTGGCACAGTAAGGGCTCCTCTACTGACTCTGGGCTTGGACCTAAGTATAAGTGAAATTTGGGACATAATCCCCTACAAGGGCAATAGACCTCAAGTGCTGCCTCTAACTTTTATGTGAGCCAGGGGAAGAAATGAAGGCATCTTGAACTGCAAAGGCAGTTCAAGCACAAAGGAATCTCTTGGCCATGTTGTTGGCAGTAGGGTAGAAAGACAAAGGTCCACCTGGGGCTATTATGCCCTCCCCTCCCACCCCTGCCTCTATGCCCCTACTTGCTAAGAGCAAGTGATCTTACCAGACTGCTTTTGTCAATTTGACCTCAGAATGTTCTGACTCTCTGCAGGCTGGTTTCTTGCTCCATCCTCCCCTAACTCCCTTCTTCAGTTTCTCTACTGTCAGCTTCAATCTCTTTGCTTTCTATGTTCATCTCAATCTTTTCATCCTTCCTCAGTGTCTCCCATCTCTCCTCCCACTCAGCTGTTCTGTTAACTCATTCCCATCTGCTTTCCCATCACCCCACACTGATCTATAATAGGTTTAAAAGATAAAACACAACATAAATGCTGTACTAAATTTGGTTTCACAAACCTGTTCATTTGGAATAATATTATGTGTTATCAGTAGCAGAGATTAGGGATTTAAATAATGCATGATTTTATCTCCACAGGGTCCCCAGAGCTACCAAACTATCCTATCTGTTGCTGTATGTTCCTTTTCTTTTTAACAAAAGGTGTTTTGAAGCAAAAGATAGTATTTCCACTGTGCTCTCCTGTGAAAGTACTTTATAAGCACACTGCCAAGAAGCCCCATTTTCTCCAAGGAGGATGATGATGAATCAGTATAGTAATGACTGTGCACAAAGCTCACTTCAACATGGATGCACCCTCACTCGCATGTATTATGTTGTACCTCATTTATTAACTAAGTTCTATAGCAAACACAGTCTCTATCTTTAAGAAGAGGGAAAAGAAAGAACCAGGGAATTATTGATGAGTCACCCAACTTTGATACCTGGAAGTATACTAGAACAAATTATTAAATAATTAATGTATAAGCACCTTGAGGATAATAAGAGGATAAGAACAAGATAACATGGATTTGTCAAGGACAATGAAGTCAAACCAATCTAATTTCCTACCTTGACAAAAAAACTGGCTTCATGGATAAGAGGGAAGTAGTAAATGTGATAGATCGTGACCTTGGTAAAGCTTTTGACATTGTCCTGCCTGATAGTCTCAAAAGCAAACTAATGAAATATCATCTAGACGAAAACACCCTAAGGTCTTTTCAACAACTGGTTCAAAAACTGTACTCAAAGTAGAGATTATCAATTGCACTCTATCAAGCTTGAAGGACATCTCAAGTGGGCCTCCCAGATATATCCTGGTCTGATTCTAGTAAACACGTCCATTAATGACTTAGCTGATGGAAATAGAAGTCGTATACAATTCATGGGTGATGCCAATCTGGGAGGTACTGCAAGCAAGTTAGAGAAGAAAATTCAAAATGGTCTTGCAAAATTGAAGAAATGGCCTGAAACAAACAAGATGAAATTCAATAAAGACAGGTGCAAACTACTACACTTAGGAAGGAAAAATCAAATGAAGAAATAAAAAATGAGGAATAGCTGGTAAGGAAACTGCTTCAGGAAAGGATCTGGAAATTACAGTGGATCACAAATTGAATAGGAGTTAACAGTGATGATGTGGTGAGAAAGACAACTATAATTCTGGAATATATTAATAGGAGGGTTAAAGCAAAACAAAGGAGATAATTATTCTATTCTACTCAATGCTTCTGATGTCTTAATTGGAGTACAATTTGAACACTTTAAGAAGGATGTAGACTAACTGAAGATAGTCCAGAGGACAAGTATGGTAAGAATGGTAAATATGCTAACAAGTATGCTATGGTAAGTATGGTAAAATGTTAGAAAATATGACTGATGAGGAAAGGTTGAAAGTCTTGGGTTTGTTTAGTTTAGACAAGAGGAGACTAAAGGGGCGCACATTAACATTCTTCTAATACAGGGGATGCCAGGGGTACTTGAGAAGGCCCTAGGGGGTACACACAAGCAGATGGGGAACAGAGTGCTGCCATGCACAATCCCATGTTGTTGTGCAGGCGCCGCCCACCTGGTCGGATGCGGAGGAAGCTTGCACGCCACATGCCACCCCCCCGTCCAGCCGGTGGGGGTACACTGTTCCAAAAAGGTTGAAAACCCCTTCCCTAGGGGGTACGCATGGCTGGTGAGGACAGAGGGCCACCACCCTGCACCGCCACCTCTCAGGAGCAGGGGTGGGGGGCGGGGAGTGAGGGCAGCGGTGCTCCTCTGCAGGCCACATAGGCACCCTCAGTCTGGCTGCATGCAGTGGGGGGAGAAGCTCACCCATGGCTGCCACCCCACACTGCCACCGCTTCACGTCCAGTTGCATGCCGCCCCCCCACCCCCGAGTCCAGCTACCAGGGGTACACTTATTAAAAAAGGTTGAAACCCCCTGTTCTAATATATAAAAAGTTGTTATACAGAAGATGTGATCAATTGTTCTTCATGTTCACTGGATGTAGAACAAGAAGTATTTTGGCGTAATTTACAGCAAAAAAGATTTGGGTTAGACATGAAGAAGGAAAACTGTCTAGTTATAAGGATAATTAAGCACCTATGAGTGTTGCAGATTTTCCTTCTTCGGAGGTTTTTAAAAACAGGTCAGCAAAACATCTGTTGAGTATGCTCTTTGTATACTTATGCCACCTCTGGGTGGGGAGGATGGACTAGAAATGACCGCTTGAGGTCTATTCCAAACCTACATTTCAAGATTCTGTGGCTGATTATTAGCTTTGAGATCAGCAGCTTCTCAAATGATACACAGAAGTAATAACATTTTATTACTAAATCAAGTCAAAGACATTTTTCTGAACAGTCAAAAGCCTGCATTTACTTGGGAACCCTCTGTGCTTAGCTCAGAACAGCTTGGGAATTAAGTTTCCCAAAATAATGTCTATGCATTGCAACTCTCCTTTTGCCCTCTTTTCAAAGGGACATTTTTTACTTACTGCTGCCAGGAGGCTGACAACTCTGAAAACGAAGCATTTAAAAGCAGGGGAGAAAGACTGCCTCGCATTTAGAAAATCTTTTAGTGCATAATTGCCATTAGAAGAAACATTACAGGCTTATGTGAGTTATATACAACAGTATTCTCTTTTCTTCAAAGGCAAATACAAAGGTGAAGGAGTGCACTATGAAAAAGTTGTCATGACAGTCATAGCCAGAGGGAATGTGCTATGTCACAATTTCCCTTTATGCTGCTACTACCTGGCTGATAAAACATCAGCTACTGCTATGTCACTAAATAGAAATCCTTTGCTTTGTGTTTTAATACTATTGCTAAACTGCATAGTCAAAAATAATAACAAGTCATATACATAAATCTTTACAAGCACATTGCCTGGACCTACTTAACCTTACACTCTTAGCACACACCAATACACTCAGGGTAAAGGTAAGGGGAACAAAGAACAGTGACATATTTTTTACTTTTATATTTTAAAGTGATCTTAAATGAATGCATGTTTCCTGCTGATGGGTTAGTACATCACTAAACTGGCCATCAGCAGCTTATGCTATTTCAGTTTAAGCCACTCTAATGTTCCTCACAAAATCTTGCAAGTGTACAGGAACCACTTGTGTTAAAGTTATTTTCCTCCAAAATCTAACACTTCATAAATGACCCACACTTACCCATACAAACACACAAAATTAGGAGCAGAATGATAATACAATCCTGGTTGTACAGATTCCATATCTAGTTACATTCTTGTCTTAAGAACCTCGTATCTAACGGCAGGCTTACCAATGAGGACATGGTGATGTATGCTTTGCAGAGGATCATAATTTCTGTGTTTCTATTTGCAAATAACACATGTGACAATAGAGTTAAAATATCCTGTGATCAAGTACATCAAACTATATGTAGCATGATGACATTATGTACCACAACATGAGGGAATTTCTATTGCAGATGTATAAGTTGATAGGTCTTCTAACCCTATCCGTCTGCATAATCACTTGTTGATCCTTGCAAGTTTATACAAGCCACAAACATAATCTGTATGTAGAAGCAAAAGTAAGCTGCTGTGCTCGGATTGATCTGATTTCCATGGAACTACAACTGGACTCTACCACAACAGACACTAGGAAGTCTGTGGCAAGTCCTGTTTGAATGGTTTTCATATAACATGCATCATTTGCATGTCACATTCTCCACCAAAATAAGGCAAGTTTCAAGTGTGCTCATATCCTGAATTTTGACTGCAAAACTATCATAGAATCACAGAATCATAGAAAATTAGGGTTGGAAGGGACTTCAGAAGGTCATCTAGTCTGAGCCTTAAAAACCTCTTAAGGATGGAGATTCCACCACCTCTCTAGGTAACCTGTACCAGTGCTTCACCACCCTCCTAGTGAGAAAGTTTTTCCTAATATCCAACCTAAACCTCTCTTGCTGCAACTTGAGACCATTGCTCCTTGTTCTGTCATCTGCCACCATTGAGAACAGTCCAGCTCCATCCTCTTTGGAACCCCGCTTCAGGGAATTAAAGGCTGCTATCAAATCCCCTCAGTCTTCTCTTTTGCAGACTAAATAAACCCAGTTCCCTCAGCCACTTTTCATAAGTCATGTGCCTCAGCCCCCAAATCATTTTTGTTGCTCTCTGTTGGATTCTCTCCAACTTGTCCTCATCCTTTCTGTAGTAGGGGGCCCAAAACTGGACATAGTACTCCAGATCTGGCCTCATGCAGAATAGAGTGGAATAATTACTTCCCTCAATCTGCTGGCAACACTCCTAGTAATGCAGCCCAGTGTGCTGTTAGCCTTTTTGGCAACAAAGGTACATTGCTGACTCATATCCAGCTTATTGTCCACTGTAACCCCCAGGTCCCTTGCTGCAGAACTGCTGATTAGCCAGTCAGTCCCAAGGCTGCAGCAGTGCACAAAATGTTTCCATCCTAAGTGCAGGACATTGCACTTGTCCTTGCTGAACCTTATGAGATTTATTTTGGCCCAATCCTCCAATTTGTCTAGGTCACTCTGAATCCTAGCCCTACCTTCTAGTGTATCTACTACACCCTCCAGCTTGGTATCATCTAGGAACATGCTGAGGGTGCAATCCATCCCATCTTCTAGATCATTAATGAAGATATTGAACAAAACCGGTCCCAGGATTGACCCCCTGGAGTATCCATGTGATACTGGTTGCCAGGTAGACATTGAACCATTGATTACTACCTGTTGAGCCTTCCAATCCAGCCAGCTTTCTATCCACCATACAGTCCATTCATTCAACCCATACTTCCTCAGCTTGCTTGCAAGAATGCTGTGGGAGATGGTATCAAAAGCCTTGCTAAAGTCAAGGTATGTTACGCCCACTGCTTTCCCCGCATCCACAGAGCCAGTTATCTCATCACAGACAGCAACCAAGTAAGTTTGGCATGACTTGCCCTTGGTGAATCCATGCTGACTGTTCCTAATCACCTTCTTCTCCTCCAAGAGCTTAGAAATGGATTATTTGAGGACCTGCTCCATGATTTTTCCAGGGACTGAGGTGAGGCCGACTGGTAGGTCCCTGGAATCTCCTTCTTCCCTTTCTTAAAGATGGGCACTATATTTGCTCTTTTCCAGTCATCCAGGACCTCCTCCAATTGCTATGAATTTTCAAAGAAACAGCCAGTGGCTCTCCAATCACATCAGTCAACATCCTCAGCACCCTTGGATGCATTGCATCTGGTCCCATGGAATTGTACCCATCCAGCTTTTCCAAACAGTCCCTAACCTCTTCTTTCACCACTGAAGGGCTGCTCACCTTCTCCCCAGACTGTGCTGCCCTACATGGGCTCCTACATTCAATCTTTTTGGGCCCCTCTACACGTGTAGGTAATGGCGTAATGGGATCTAATGTGCAGTCCACATAATTGCACCACCTGCCATGCCACACATGCATGGCAGAAGGCATGACTGTAGGATTGCACATTAGATCCCATGCTGCCTTATTGCTGGTACAGGGGGAGCCCAATCCCGATCCCTCCCCCTGCACTTGCAAAAATCAAGCCTTCAGCTGAGGGGCTTCCAGATGTGGGGGTGCCCTGCACACGCCTGTGGCTGGGAGATTGCAGCTGCCATGGTCTCCCAGCCTCAGGGATTTCACACACCCCTGGGCCTGGGAGATTGCAGCCACACCCTTGGCTGCCAAGTCCTAGCTGGGTCCCAGCACCGGGAGGCACACGGTGGGGAACCAGCATTCACAGCCAGAGGTGACCCAAGCAGGGTGTGGGGCCCCATCCCCAGACATGAGGAAGCTGGCGGCAGATTCAGTGGTGGAGGGTGGGGGGTGCCAAGCGGCTGAATGTGAAGCTGGCAGCAGTGCAGCTCTGCACGGCCCGGGGTGGTTGCCCCATTTTGCCCCCTCCCCCTCCCCCCAGGGATGGCCCTGTTCACAGCTGTAGGACTCAGGGTCCTGGAAGTTGCAGGGTGCTGCCAGGACCCAGAGTTGGCAGCTGTTGTTGGGGCTGAGAGTCCCTTCAGTTGCAGAACTTTCAGCCCCGGCTGGGCATAATGCACCACTGTGGCTGAGAGCCCTGCCACCTAATGGGACTCCCAGCCACAGGGAAGACCCTGTTAAACATGCAAATTAAAACTCAGTAGCAACCAGCTATAAAGTTAGTCCACATTTTTGAGGTATAACTTTATAGCAGGTTGGAGCTTTTTATGGTGTGATAGGTACTCTGTATGTGTAGCTGGTCTATAGGTAATTGTACAATTAACCAGTTAATTGCACGATAACTGTAATGTTACAGAGGGCTTCTCAGTCAATCCAGATAAAGTATGCTTAGTTTAAAAGTAAAACAGGCAATATTTCCTAACAGACCTACAAGCTTCTCTTGTGATCTGATAATTCAACTGGGCTTTTTCCAAGATGGACACTACAAAGATTAATAATTCTGCAACAAGAATTTAGCCGACAGTTCTTTCCTAATAGAAGTAATAGAATCCAACTCAGTCTCCCACTGTTGTATTAGCAGGAATAAAAGATACTGGTAGCTAGAATAGTACTTTTGGTAAAGTAGTACTATTTTTATAAAATACATTTATCTGATTGTAAGAGAGAGAGAAAGAGAGAATACAATCATAATATGTTTCTGTTAGCTGTTGTAGTGAATTTGATGATTTTAGGTTTTCCTTTGCACTAAAACCATTATTAGACACCCAAAATAAGACCTGTCAGGCTGCGCTCCCTGTTTAGCTGGTGGGTAGCAGGGCAGGCGGGAACACCAGAGCACCAGTGCCCCCCTGTGAGAGCCGGCTGGGGAGCGGGGCTGCCAGCAAAAGTGGCTGCAGTCAGCGGGATTGGTCACTGGGGGACCCTGCCCTGGTCGCTGACTGGTGTCGGGGAGGGAGGGGGGCACGTGCCTCCCCTGACTCAAGAGGCACCAGACACCCATGCAACCCAAACAAACCTTTTGTATACATTCATAATTAAAATCAAAGGTCTACCTGAACATAGATAGCCAATTTGACTAGTGTACTTAAGACATGCCAGTTCCTATAAATATCACCACATACAAGGGAGTTTTATGGCTAGCATCATTTCACCCACCTTTGACGCACCTGCCAAAATGATCATATGCCCATTTATAGTTGGAGCATTCTTCAGCAAAAGCCCAGAGTAGGGCTCAAATTCATACCTCTGGAGCCACAGTGAGAGACCAAAACTGCTATGTCACTGCACCCTTCAGGAAATCATAACACTAATGTACAAAAGAGGAAGGAAACATACAGACCTTCCACTCCCCACCTTCTAATTAATTTCTTTCTGATGTGTCAACTAGTTAAATTGAGGGGAAAACACTCACTTACATGGACAGTAGGGCTGTGCGAAGCTTCAGTCGCTGATTCGATTCAGTGGAGATTCGACCCAATTTGGAAGCCGAATCTAATCCAAATTGAATGAGGAGACCCTTTAATTTCTCCAAAATGAATCGGAACCCTCCAAATTGATTCAGAGAGATTCGGAAAGATTAGATGATTTGGACATAGACACAGCTTTAAATGTTTTTTCTACATACCTCAAGGTACCAGGGGGCTCGTGAATGCTGAGATGCTGGGGTGGATGGGGCATCCCACGGGAGTATGCGGGGGGTCTCTAGGATGATTGGCAGTGGACCCAGAAGTGGACCAGAAGAACTTTTGGTCCACTTCTGGGTCCGCCAGGGAGCACACTGGGGGCCCCCCACACACCCTCTGGCTTGGCAACTGGGGCCTCCTTGGCCTGGGGGGGGACCCAGGGTCCCCCTGTGGCTGATGACTGAGCCAGGAGGTGCAGGGGGGTCCCCCGTGCGCTCAGTGGTGGACCCATAAGTGGACCAGAAGTACTTCTGGTCCACTTCCTGGTTTGCTGCCGAGTACGCGGGGGACCCCCCCACACTCCTTTGGGACACTCCATCCACCCCAGCATCGTAGCATTCATGAGCCATGCCTGGTACCTTGAGGTATGTAGAAAAAACACTTAAAGCTGTGTCTATGGCCGAATCACTGATTGTCTGAATTAGCACCGAATCTTCAGATTCGGATTTGGCCAAATTGAATCAGGACAGTGATACAAATCAATGAATCAAATCACTGTCCCCAATTTGGGCTGATCTGAATCAAATACGGCCCATTTCGCACACCCTTAATGGACAGCTTTAACTTATAAGGATACTTATTTCATTTATGGAATGACAGAGTTCTTGTTTGTCAAGACTGCCTAAGAGATTCTGAGTCTTGCCAAAGAATGATTCACTTATCCCAAAGTGCTTTAAAGATAATTCATTACATCCCACTATGCTCTCTATGATAAACTAATAAAATACTCATACCAGAAGTCAATTAATTTAGGCAGAGAAGTGAAGTGATTTGCCTAAGGCCACTCAACTAATCAGATGGAGAGCAAGCAACAGAACCCAGGAATCCTGAATACCATTCTTCTGTTTGACCATATGACCAACTTCCCATGTTGCTCAGACGCAGACCAAATAGTACATTTATTTTATATCAGTTTTGGACTGAGAGTGGTTTACTTAAAAGAGGGACACTGTACATACCTAAGTATAATGTGTATGTAACTGTCTAATTGCTGCTTTTAGCACTTACCTACAGTTTGCAATTCAGCCAGTAGTGTGTCTACACAAGACACTAAATGCGCAGTAGACTAATTCTACTGTGTATTAGCGTGTCAGGGCAAAAGCCATGCTAATGCACTGATGTGCAGTAGAATTAGCACCTAAAAAGATGTGTGCTGGTGCTACTGCACAGTAGTGTCAGTTACTGCACACTGAGTTAGTACCTGTTATTACAGGTACTAAACTTAATGCATGTAACTACAGAGCATTAATGCACATGTAGAAGTGCCTAGCATTGCCTGTGCTAACCTACTAAGCATGCACAGTAGGATTATGATTGGGCAGCTGTGTGAGAAAACAGAATCACCCAGGTATACATATAAGGCTTGATAAGCCCCAAAACTTTAGTCACAGAAAAACTATAACTACTGGGTGTTAGATGCTGGAAAAGGAGGAGGGTCCTCTGACCTTTTAGCTCAGAGGGTCAAGTGGTTAAAGCACTTTCCAAGGGAGCAAAAGAACCACATTTTAATTCCCTTCCCTCCCCCTGCAGCCCAAGGTGTTTTGAGCCTGTATCTCCTGGTTCCCAGAAAAGCAGTCTAATCCCCAGGTGATGGGCAGGGCATTGACCAAGCCTCTCTCCAGCTTTGTTTGGTATCCAGTTTTATTTTTCCTTCTTTAGCTCAGCTTTTCTTAACCTTCCTCCCCCCAAAATCATTATATTATTCTGAAGAATTTCCATTTTTGTGTGTTAATTCTTCTGTGACATTTGTATGTGCACTATGGCAAAGTCTCTATCATTTTTAGTAGTATAATAACTTAAATAGCATAGACTGAAATGAGAACTAAGAAAATACCCATTAACATATAGACACTAACTGCTATTTTAGAAAGGTAAAGGCTATTTATATTTTTCCTTTCTTTCCCTTTTCTTTTTGTCTCAAAATCCACTGACCTATTTTTTTCCATTCCTGC